>NC_091980.1:258423934-258688081 GCF_044704955.1 Pristiophorus japonicus | reverse complement strand
CCCGGCGTTCGGTCGGTTCCCTCCTCCTGCCACCCCGCCCGAATGTAACGGCTTCCTTCCCCCACCCCCGCGTTCGGTCGGTTCCCTTCCTCCCGCCCGCCCGCTCCGGGAACGGCTGCCTCGTTTTGTGAGGCTTGCTGCAGCATTCTTCCTGGCTGAAGCACTTTCACACAGGTGGGAAGATGGTTTATTTAATCTTTTCTTTGCTTATAAATTTTTATTCAGGTTGAATTTATTTGTATAATATTTGTATAAGTATAAATAAGGGTTTATTGTAGAATTTAATGACTTCCCTTTCCCCCCCCCTCGTTCTGGACGCCTAATTTGTAACCTGCGCCTGATTTTTTAATGTGTAGAACAGGTTTTTTCAGTTCTACAAAAATCTTCACTTGCTCCATTCTAAGTTAGTTTGGAGTACGTTTTCACTGTGGAAACTTTCAAATCAGGCGTCAGTGGCTGGACACGCCCCCTTTTGAAGAAAAAATTCTGTTCCAAAGTGGAACTGTTCTAACCTGACTAGAACTGCAGAAAAAAAAAATGTGGAGAATTGCGATTTCTAAGATAGTCCGTTCTCCACCACTTGCTCCTAAAAATCAGGCGCAAATCATGTGGAAACTTGGGCCCTATAAGTCTATACCAGAACCTGGCACAACGGATCCTCGAAGGCCCGGAACCCACTACCCTGAGATTTAATGTCAGAAATGGAACAGGGCAAGGTCGAAAAAAAAGGGGAATACTGGAAACACGAGGCACGGGTTATGAGGCAGGGGTTATGACGATGAATTCCATAGGCCTGTAGGCAATATACGACCGGGTTAACAACTTAATGGCGTAGTCTTGAGTGGTTTAGTGGGGAGGGACTTGGATAACCAAGCCCTACAAGCGCGGTTGGGAGATGGCGCGGAAGGGGAACTGTTACAAGTGGCCCATACATTGCCGAAATGCCAAGACAATAAAATTGATTCACGGAATGGGGAAAGGTATAAGTAAACGATTACAGGCTGAGATAGTTTGCTCCGGGTATGGGGCCTGGATATTAACTGAGGTACAACATAATTTGGAGCAACTCCAGAATGGAGACATACCAGATTGGATTCCGAACAGCATACTTAACAATTGGACTCTAGATTAAAAAAAAATGAATAACACATGCGAGGTACGAAGGAATAGTCACGCATGGGTGCCGAAATTCAGATGTATTACTGGGCGGGTGAATATGATCGGATTTATGTTGTCCATACCACAGTATGATGTAACAAAGGGAGACCCCTTATATCAGATCGATAATATTGGTGAAGTGAGAAACCAAACTCGGTTACGTTACCATCAGCCTGCCAGACGGGTGATTAAAATTAACAATAGTACCAAAGGCATTGATATAACTGACTGCTATAAAATTAACCAAGTGGTTTTATGTCGAGGTACGCCATGAATGACGAATGATGATTGCAGATTCCACCAAACAAACGGATGCATGCTGAGTATCACTCCTCTCGAACACGATCTTGAGACCATCGCTGCCCCGCAAGGGAACGGAGAGTGATGCGTGAGCACGGGGGGCAGCCAACTTAACCATTAAGACCAGGGGAGGAGTCACCCCTGTGTCCTCATTACTCCTAACTTCTGCTTCAGACCCAAGGGAGAAATAGACATAGACGGATATCATATACATCCCGAGACAACGGAAATCATCGACGGAACAATCACGGATACCCTCCGAGAAGGGTACGAAGAGCCGGTATGGGAACCGCAAGGCAAACAGATACCGGAACTAAATGAGGAACAATTACGTTTGGTGCAAGGAATCCAGAATCAAAGACGACAGTATGTCCGGCTGATGGAAGAAATAGACAACTTACAGAGAGACACTAACGCAATGCTGGCTGATCAGCCCTGGTACTCAAAGCTGTGGGACATTGGACTTAATATTCAAATTCACCCATGGATAAGAATAATATCACACGTACTTGTAGTAATACAGGGTCTGGTTCTGATGGTCATGATGGGATTAACATGTGCACGAATTAAACAGGCCAAACGATAAGTCAGGGCACGCACTATGATTAAGGCCATAAGGGATGAAAATTTAAGCAGTCCTACAGGAAGGACTTACCTTATATAACTCTGTGGGAAGGCTTCAGGAGGTCCCGAAGCTTGGGAGATGGCCACCCAGGTGAACGAACCTATCTGGAACTTGCTTACAGGGAGATAGTTATTGGGAAGTATGGTCAGCTTGGCATATAGCCAAGGGCCAAAAGGGGGGAAATGCAAGAGAAAAATTTGGCATTAGGGGTACCAGTGGGACAAGGGTTAAAGTGCTGGTTCCTGCACTGGCCCATAAGGAGGTAAAAGGCTTCTCTTCGGCCTTGTACCAAGGCTCCAGAAGTTACCAATTCAATAATATTCCGACAGGATACGATGTGAGAACCTAAACAGACATTGATAAGACCTTGCGAAGAGGCTCGAGGCGGACTCACAGACAACAAGGAGGATCAGGAAAAAGAATGCGCACGGCTGAATGCGATACTCCTGGAATAAGCACCAGGGTTATCATGGAATGATAAAAGGGGGGAATGAGAATGTGTAAAAGAGTTGCGAAAGTGGTAGATGGCTAAAGAAGGTGGCAAAAGGATGGAGATAGGGAATCATGGGAAAATAGCTAAAGAAATGGTCAAGATACAGACAACTGCAGAATCAACAGAAAAAAAGGGTTTACCAAGAGTTGAAGTTAAGGTTAGACACGGGTCATGAGAAAGCCCAAGGCAGCACAAAGAAAGCAATTCTAGATAGGAAGAGAAAAGTAATAGCTTCTACTGATAAGGAGGAAGAGAAACTAATTGGCTTCTTTACTGATAAGGGAAGATAGTGTAGCAAAACTATAACAAACTACCTGACACCAGCCCTAATTGGGAGACTTTCTTGCCTGCCATTGGACGTACTCAGGGGGGAGGCAGAAAGGGATTGGATAGACCAAGTGCTAATCAAATGTGTTCTGTTTTGAAAATGTATATCTACTGTGCTTTTCGCGCTGAAAAGGAGCTTGTCCAGGGGAAGATAAACAGGCTCTGATTGAGAGTGTCCCTTTGTCTTGACAAGTCCCGGCCGGAGAATCTTCAATAAAGGTCTTTTACAGAAAAGGCAAGAGGTGTTCGCGTCAGTGTATTCGCTGAAACAGATTGAGGGAAAAAGAATCCGTATTAACAAGTAAACTCTCGTTTACTCGGATTGTTTGGGAATTCGGCAACTCCAGGTAAACGAATTTTCCGATAGTGCGAATTTACAAACTGCAACAATGGAACAGAAAGTTTAACTGAACTGTTCGGGCTGTGCGTTCAGTTATTATTTGTTCATCTCTTCCTCCATCCATTGGGTATCCGTTCCACCCCTTCAGTTTCTGGGTCTGGATGGCCAATCCCGAACTGTCTGACCGGGTTCTGTCGTCCATTTTGAGAGTTTTATCGGACTTTCTTCATTCGCCGGTGATTATTGTACATCCCAACACAACTATCCCACTCATATCTCACCCACCAACACTGTGAACACTTCTCACACTGACAGGACATGACAAAGAACCATGAGCTCCTCACTCACGGATGCAAACTGATGCTGTTCGCAGAGATCAGTCAACTTCAGCCAGTCCCTCTGGGAATTCCCCGTGTGGACCCTTAACCAAGCAATCAGTTGAAATTCATTTCTCCTGAAAATCGTTCACTTCGTCTTCCTGAGGTCAATACAACTGCTGGTGTTGAACATGTGTCTATACAGAGACACACTCACGGAAACACACAGAAAACACAACTCCTTCACATTCACGCTAACTGATTTTGTCCCGAATCTCGCAATATTTTAAATTCTGTTACGGCGGGTTTTCCGTTACATTCGCATCCGGGTAAACGAGAGTTTACTTTACTTGCCATTGAGGGAGTGCAACGAAGGTTCACCAGACTGATTCCTGGGATGGGGGAATTGTCCTATGAGGAGAGATTGAGAAGACTAGGCCTATAGGCTCTAGAATTTAGAAGAATGAGAGGTGATCTCATTGAAACATAAAAAATTCTTACAGGGCTTGACAGGGTTGACGCAGGGAGGATGATTCCTCTGGCTGGGAAGTCTTGAACCAGGTGTCACAGTCTCAGAATAAAGGGTCAGCCATTTAGGGCTGAGATGAGGAGAAATCTCTTCACTCAGAGGGTGGTGAATCTTTGGAATTCTCTACCCCAGAGGGCTGTGGAGGCTCAGTCTTTGAGTATATTCAAGACAGAGATCGATAGATTTTTGGTTATTAAGGGAATTAAGGGATATGGGAATAGTGCAGGAAAGTGGAGTTGAGGTAGAAGATCAGCCATGATCTCATTGAATGGCGGAGCAGGCTCGAGGGCTTCCTGCTCCTAATTCTTATGTTCTTAAATAGCCATTCATGGGCCCAAAATTTCCCCAGTCGCTTAGAACGGCGTAGTTAGATGTGGTGCGCCGACTTCGTGGGTAAAAAAAAAAGCGCCCAAAATTGACCTTTCAATTTGGTCGCTCCCACGTCATCCAGATCCATTGGTGTGGCACTGCAGAGCCTGGAGAGGGGGCGGGGGGGAGCTTCGGCCGCGCTTGCTCAGCGCGACCGGCAGGGGGGGGCAGAGCTTGGGCCCAGCGTTTTGTAGAGTGCCAGCAGGGGAACACATGACCGTTTGAGCGTGCATGCATGCGCAATGGGCGGTTCAGCTTGCGCGCATGCGCAGTGCTACAAGAAGCTTGGCAATCGGCCAATTAAAGGGAGAGTGTCCTCAGAATCATTGGTAATGGAGCATATATAAAGGTGAGGTTTGAATATTGATTTTTGTATGACTGAGGGAGTGGAAAGGAGTGCTGGATAGGTGGAAGAAAGGTGTGAAGTGTGATTTTTGAACATTACCTGCGTGAATCCAATAGTCGAATGGCGCAAGAGCGTGCAAGACGAACCAAGAATTTCCTCCGTGAGGAAGTGGAGAAACTAGTGACTGTAATTGAGGAGAAATGGCTGGAGCTGGATATCAGCAAGAGTGGTCCGACAAAAGTCTCACCCAAGGAAATGAGAAAAAGATGGAACCTCGTTGCAGAAGAATTCTCCGCTGGGGTCAACACCACAAGATCTGGAAGCCAGTGCAAGAAGAAATGGCAGGACGTTGGTCAAGTAGTGAGTGTAAGTAACATCTTCATCTTTAAATTGAATTGCAATGGAAAATGTGACCATCTCTGTGTCCCACCCATCAGAAGCGCACCATGTCTGAAAATTAATATTTTCATCTTTGCAGAAGAAATTGGCTCACAACAAAAGGGAGAGAACTAGAACAGGAGGAGGTCCGCCAAATCTGCAGCAACTGTCACCCCTGGAACAGAGGGTTGCTGACTTGCTGAGTCTCACCGGCAGAAAAAGAATCAGCTCTGCACAAGCTGGACCCACACGCGAGGGTGAGGGTGAATCATTAAAATGCATAGTGGTCCTTCAAATCAACCTGCTGAACTGGCCTGCTACGTGTGCGACTACTCATGCCTCCCATCCTGCCCCCTCCTGTGCTGCTAACAATTTGACTCTCCTGTTGTAATTTGCAGAAAAAGACACTCCTCAAGATCCTACAGATCCACTAGAGGATCCAGATGCGTGAGCTCCAGACCAAGACGTGTGGGGGAGGAGGGGTTCATGGAAATGTGTGCTCGGGAGAATGCTGACCGCGATATGGATCAGGACATAGCACAGGGCATCACACTGCCAGAACCCTCCATGAGCTCCTCGGCAACATTTCATGGGTTCATACCTTCCAAGGTCGTGGGTCCCAGCCTGCGCCTCGCACTGGAGGGGTGCCACTTGGTAGACCCACGGCGAGGGGAAGGAGAAATGGACCAGTCTCCCCTGAGATGAAGCCCTCAGCAGAGGTTAATCAGGTTGTTTCATTGGGTGAGGAGACCAATGCACTCGCAAGATCACCCATGGCGACCGTCAGTGGGGTGCGTGATGAGGTCGCGACACTGTCGGGTGAAATCTCTGCACTAAAACGGGAAGTGAGGGCGGGCATTTCAGAGAGTGTGCAGACGATGGTAGATGCCATGAGAGAGCTAGCTTCTGCAATAAGGCCACAAAGGCCGGATACTCAAATGCCACTCCACTTCAATCCTCGCGCCAGCCACTAGTCAGACCCAAGCCGGGCCCTCAGCTCACCACCATCACCGACCCTATGAGGAAGTGCACTTTCCCCGAGATGTGGGTGAGAAACATAGTAATATAGAAATAGGCCCTTCGAGCCTGCAGCACCATTCAATATGATCATGGCTGATCATTCACCTCAGTACCCCTTTCCCGCTTTCTCTCCATACCCCTTGATCCCTTTAGCCGTAAGGGCCATATCTAACTCCCTCTTGAATATATCCAATGAACTCGCATCAACGACTCTTTGCGGCAGGGAATTCCACAGGTTAACAACTCTCTGAGTGAAGAAGTTTCTCTTCATCTCAGTCCTAAATGGCCTACCCCTTATCCTAAGACTGTGTCCCCTGGTTCTGGACTTCCCCAACATCGGGAACATTCTTCCCGCATCTAACCTGTCCTGTCCCGTCAGAATCTTATATGTTTCTATGAAATCCCCTCTCATCCTTCTAAACTCCAGTGTATAAAGGCCCAGTTGATCCAGTCCCTCCTCATATGTCAGTCCAGTCATCCCTGGATTCAGTCTGGTGAACCTTCGCTGCACTCCCTCAATAGCAAAAACATCCTTCCTCAGATTAGGAGACCAAAACTGAACACAATATCCCAGGTGAGGCCTCACCAAGGCCCTGTACAACTGCAGTAAGACCTCCCTGCTCCTATAAGAACATAAACATAAGAACAAAAGAATTAGGAACAGGAGTAAGTCATCTCGCTCCTCGAGCCTGCTCCGCCATTCAACAAGATCATGGCTGATCTGGCCGTGGACTCAGCTCCACTTACCCGCCAGCTCCCCGTAACCCTTAATTCCCTTAATGGTTAAAAATCTATCTATCTGTGATTTGAATACATTCAATGAGCTAGCCTCAACTGCTTCCTTAAGCAGAGAATTCCACAGATTCACAATCCTCTGGGAGAAGAAATTCCTTCTCAACTCGGTTTTAAATTGGCTCCCCAGTATTTTGAGGCTGTGCCCCCTAGTTCTAGTCTCCCCGACCAGTGGAAACAACCTCTCTGCATCTATCTTGTCTATCCCTTTCATTATTTTAAATGTTTCCATAAGATCACCCCTCATCCTTCTGAACTCTAATGAGTAAAGACTCAATCTATCATCATAAGGTAACCCCCTCATCTCCGGAATCAACCTAGTGAATCGTCTCTGTACCCCCTCCAAAGCTAGTATATCCTTCCTTAAGAAAGGTGACCAAAACTGCACGCAGTACTCCAGGTGCGGCCTCACGAATACCCTATACAGTTGCAGCAGGACCTCCCTGCTTCTGTACTCCATCCCTCTCGCAATGAAGGCCAACATTCCATTCGCCTTCCTGATTACCTGCTGCACTTGCAAACTAACTTTTTGGGATTCATGCACAAGGACCCCCAGGTCCCTCTGCACCGCAGCATGTTGTAATTTCTCCCCATTCAAATAATATTCCCTTTTACTGTTTTTTTTCCAAGGTGGATGACCTCACATTTTCCGACATTGTATTCCATCTGCCAAACCTTAGCCCATTCGCTTAACCTATCTAAATCTCTTTGCAGCCTCTCTGTGTCCTCTACACAACCCGCTTTCCCACTAATCTTTGTGTCATCTGCAAATTTTGTTATACTACACTCTGTCCCCTCTTCCAAGTCATCTATGTATATTGTAAACAGTTGTGGTCCCAGCACCGATCCCTGTGGCACACCACTAACCACCGATTTCCAACCCGAAAAGGACCCATTTATCCCGACTCTCTGCTTTCTGTTAGCTAGCCAATTTTCTATCCATGCTAATACATTTCCTCTGACTCCGCGTACCTTTATCTTCTACAGTAACCTTTTGTGTGGCACCTTATCGAATGCCTTTTGGAAATCTAAATACACCACATCCATCGATACACCTCTATCCACCATGCTCGTTATATCCTCAAAGAATTCCAGTAAATTAGTTAAACATGATTTCCCCTTCATACTCAAATTCCCTAGCTATGAAGGCCAACATGCCATTTGCCTTCTTCACCATCTGCAGTACCAGCATGCCAACTTTCAATGACTGATGAACCATGACACCCAGGTCTCGTTGCACCTCAGCTTTTCCTAATCTGCCACCATTCAGATAATATTCTGCCTTCGTGTTTTTTCCACCAAAATTGATAACCTCACATTTATCCACATTATACTGCATCTGCCATGCATTTGCCCACTAACCTAACCTGTCCAAGTCACCCTGCAGCCTCTTGGCATCCTCCTCACAGCTCACACCGCCACCCAGTTCAGTGCATCTGCTAACTTGGAGGTATTACACTCAATTCCTGCATCCAAATCATTGATGTATATTGTAAAGAGCTGGGGTCCCAGCACTGAGCCCTGCGGCACTCCATTAGTCACTGCCTCCCATTCCGAAAACGACCCGTTTATCCCGACTCTCTGCTTCCTGTCTGCCAACCAATTCTCTATCTTCGCCAGTACATTACCCCCAATACCATGTGCTTTTGATTTTGCATACCAATCTCTTATGTGGGACCTTGTCAAAGGCCTTTTGAAAGTCCAAATACACCACATCCACTGGTTCTCCCTTGTCCACTCTACTAGTTACATTCTCAAAAAATTCCAGAAGATTTGTCAAGCATGATTTCCCTTTCACAAATCCATGCTGACTTGGACCGAATCTATCACTGCTTTCCAAATGCGCTGCTATTTCATCCTTAATAATTGATTCCAACATTTTCCCCACTACTGATGTCAGACTAACCGGTCTATAATTTCCCGTTTTCTCTCTTCCTCCTTTTTAAAAAAGTGGTGTTACATTAGCTACCCTCCAGTCCATAGGAACTGATCCAGAGTCGATAGACTGTTGGAAAATGATCACCAATGCATCCACTATTTCTCGGGCCACCTCCTTAAGTACTCTGGAATGCAGACAATCAGGCCCCGGGGATTTGTCGGCCTTCAATCCCATCAATTTCCCAAACACAATTTCCCGCCTCATAAGGTTCCTGCTTCTCACTAGACCCTCGGTCCCCGAGTACAGCCGGAAGGTCATTTCTGTCTTCCTTCGTGAAGACAGAACCAAAGTATTTGTTCAATTGGTTTGTCATTGCTTTGTTCCCCATTATTAATTCACCTGAGTCCGACCGCAAGGGACCTACGTTTGTCTTCACCAATCTTTTTCTCTTCACATATCTATAGAAGCTTTTGCAGTCACTTTTTATGTTCCTGGCAAGCTTCCTCTCGTATTCTATTTTCCTCCTCCTAATTAAACCCTTTGTCCTCTGCTGAATTCTAAATTTCTCCCAGTCCTCAGGTTTGCTGCTTTTTCTGACAAATTTATATGCTTCTTCCTTGGATCTAACACTATCCTTAATTCCCCTGTTAGCCACGGTTGAGCTACCTTCCCTGTTTTATTTTTACTCCAGACAGGGATGTACAACTGTTGAAGTTCATCCATGTGATCTATAAATGTTTGCCATTGCCTATCCACCGTCAACCCTTTAAGTATCATTTGCCAGTCTATTCTAGCCAATTCACGCCTCATGCCGTCGAAGTTAGCTTTCCTTAAGTTTAGGACCCTAGTTTCTGAATTAACTGTGTCACTCTCCATCTTAATAAAGAATTCTACCACATTATGGTCACTCTTCCCCAAGGGGCCTCGCACAACAAGATTGCTAATTAATCCCTTCTCAATCACCCAATCTGGGATGGCCAGCTCTCCAGTTGGTTCCTCGACATATTGGTCAAGAAAACCATCCCTAATACACTCCAGGAAATCCTACTCCACCGCATTCCTACCAGTTTGGTTAGCCCAATCTATATGTAAATTAAAGTCGCCCATGATAACTGCTGTACCTTTATGGCACACATCCCTTATTTCTTGTTTGATGTTGTCCCCAATTTGTATGCCACAAGGAAGTGGCATACAAATTGGCCAGAAATAGCAGCGAACCTGGGGACTGGGAGAAATTTAGAACTCAGCAGAGGAGGACAAAGGGTTTGATTAGGGCAGGGAAAATGGAGTACGAGAAGAAGCTTGCAGGGAACATTAAGGCGGATTGCATTGAGGCACAGAGCCTTCAGGCTTGTCTTTTTAACACACCTTGCCCCTTTAGAATTTTGCTGTAATGTGGCCCTTTTTGTTTTTTGCCTTGGGATTCCTTGCCTTCCACTTTTACTATTCTCCTTTCTATCTTTTGCCTCTGTCTCCCTTTTATTTCCCTCTGCCTCCCTGCATAGGTTCCCGTCCCACTGCCATATTAGTTTAACTCCTCCCCAACAGCACTAGCAAACACTCCCCCGAGGACATTGGTTCCGTTCTTGCCCAGGTGCAGACCACTCCTCAAGCCACGTATTCATCTGAGCTATCCTGCGATTCCTACTCTGACTAGCACGTGGCACTGGTAGCAATCCTGAGATTACTACTTTTGAGGTCCTATCTTTTAATTTAGCTCCAAGCTCCCGGAATTCGTCTCGTCGGACCTCATCCCGTTTTTTACCTATATCGTTGGTAGCTATGTGCACCACGACAACTGGCTGTTCACCCTCCCTTTTCAGAATGTCCTGCACCCGCTCCGAGACATCCTTGACCCTTGCACCAGGGAGGCAACATACCATCCTGGAGTCTCGGTTGCGGCCGCAGAAACGTCTATTTATTCCCTTTACAATTGAATCCCCGATCACTATAGCTCTCCCACTCTTTTTTCCTGCCCTCCTGTGCAGCAGAGCCACCCATGGTGCCATGAACTTGGCTGCTGCTGCTCTCCCCTGATGAGTCATCCCCCCAACACGGCCCAAAGCAGTGTATCTGTTTTGCAGGGGGAGGGGAGGGAGGGAGAAGGGAGGGAGAAGGAAGGGGAGGGAGGGAGAAGGGAGGGGAAAGAGGGAGAAGGGAGGGGAAAGAGGGAGAAGGGAGGGGAGGGAGGGAGAAAGGAGGGGGGAGAAGGGAGGGAGGGGGTTGGGGGAGAAGGGAGAGAGGGGGGAGGGGGAGAAGGTAGGGATGGGGGAGGGGGAGAAGGGAGGGGGGGAGAAGGGAGGGGGGGAGAAGGGGGGTGAGAGAAGGGTGGGGGGAGGAGAAGGGGGGGTGGGAGAAGGGAGGGAGGGGGAGAAGGGAGGGAGGGGGGGGGGGAGAAGGGAGGGGGGGAGGGAGGAGGGAGAAGGGGGGAGGGAGAAGGGGGGGGCGGGAGGGAGAAGGGGAGAGAAGTGGGGGGGAGAAGGGAGGGAAGGGAGGGAGAAGGGGAGGAGAAGGGAGGGAGGGAGGGAGAAGGGAGGTGGGGGGGTGGGGGGGGGAGAAGGGAGAGGGTGGCTGAACGGGCCGGAAACATAGAAAATAGGTGCAGGAGTAGGCCATTCGGCCCTTTGAACCTGCACCGCCATTCAATGAGTTCATGGCTGAATATGCAACTTCAGAACCCCATTCCTGCTTTCTCGCCATACCCGTTGATCCCCCTAGTAGTAAGGACTACATCTAACCCCTTTTTGAATATATTTAGTGAACTGGCCTCAACAACTTTCTGTGGTAGAGAATTCCACAGGTTGAAGAAGTTTCTTCTCATCTCGGTTCTAAATGGCTTACCCCTTATCCTTAGACTGTGACCCCTGGTTCTGGACTTCCCCAACATTGAGAACATTCTTCCTGCATCTAACCTGTCTGAACCCATCAGAATTTTAAAAGTTTCTATGCGATCCCCTCTCATTCTTCTGAACTCCAGTGAATACAAGCCCAATTGATCCAGTCTTTCTTGATATGTCAGTCCCGCCATCCCGGGAATCAGTCTGGTGAACCTTCGCTGCACTCCCTCAATAGCAAGAATGTCCTTCCTCAAGTTAGGAGACCAAAACTGTACACAATACTCCAGATGTGGCCTCACCAATGCCCTGTATAACTGTAGCAACACCTCCCTGCCCCTGTACTCAAATCCCCTCGCTATGAAGGCCAACATGCCATTTGCTTTCTTAACTGCCTGCTGTACCTGTATAACTGTAGCAACACCTCCCTGCCCCTGTACTCAAATCCCCTCGCTATGAAGGCCAACATGCCATTTGCTTTCTTAACTGCCTGCTGTACCTGCATGCCAACCCTTCAATGACTGATGTACCATGACACCCAGGTCTCGTTGCACCTCCCCTTTTCCTAATCTGTCACCATTCAGATAATAGTCTGTCTCTCTGTTTTTACCACCAAAGTGGATAACCTCACATTTATCCACATTATACTTCATCTGCCATGCATTTGCTCACTCACCTAACCTATCCAAGTCACTCTGCAGCCTCAAAGCATTCTCCTCGCAGCTCACAATGCCACCCAACTTAGTGTCATCTGCAAATTTGGAGATACTACATTTAATTACCTCGTCTAAATCATTAATGTACAATGTAAACAGCTGGGGCCCCAGCACAGAACCTTGCGGTACCCCACTAGTCACTGCCTGCCATTCTGAAAAGTACCCATTTACTCCGACTCTTTGCTTCCTGACTGACAACCAGTTCTCAATCCATGTCAGCACACTACCCCCAATCTCATGTGCTTTAACTTTGCACATTAATCTCTTGTGTGGGACCTTGTCGAAAGCCTTCTGAAAGTGCAAATACACCACATCAACTGGTTCTCCCTTGTCCACTCTACTGGAAACATCCTCAAAAAATTCCAGAAGATCTGTCAAGCATGATTTCCCTTTCACAAATCCATGCTGACTTGGACCTATCATGTCACCTCTTTCCAAATATGCTGCTATGAAATCCTTAATAATTAATTCCATCATTTTACCCACTACCGATGTCAGGCTGACCGGTCTATAATTCCCTGTTTTCTCTCTCCCTCCTTTTTTAAAAAGTGTGGTTACATTGGCTATCCTCCACTCCATAGGAACTGATCCAGAATCTATGGAATATTGGAAAATGACTGTCAATGCATCCGCTATTTCCAAGGCCACCTCCTTAAGTACTCTGGGATGCAGTCCATCAGGCCCTGGGGATTTATCGGCCTTCAATCCCATCAATTTCCCCAACACAATTTCCCGACTAATAAGGATTTCCCTCAGTTCCTCCTCCTTACTAGACCCTCTGACCCCTTTTATATCCGGAAGGTTGTTTGTGTCCTCCTTAGTGAATACCGAACCAAAGTACTTATTCAATTGGTCTGCTATTTCTTTGTTCCCCGTTATGACTTCCCCTGATTCTGACTGCAGGGGACCTACGTTTACCTTTACTAACCTTTTTCTCTTTACATATCTATAGAAACTTTTGCAGTCCGTCTTAATGTTCCCTGCAAGCTTCCTCTCGTACTCTATTTTTCCTGCCCTAGTTAAACCCTTTGTCCTCCTCTGCTGAGTTCTAAATTTCTCTCAGTCCCCAGGCTCACTGCTATTTCTGGCCAATTTGTATGCCACTGCGGGTGGGGCCCATCACCAGCACCGGATTTACAGGTAGGTGGTGTCGGGTCAGGGGTCTGGGTCGGGTCGGGGGGAGCGCAGGTTAGGTCAGGTCGGAGGTCAGGTCGGGTCGGGTCCGGGGGTCCGGGTCGGGTCGGGTCCGGGGAGGTCGGGAGCGCGGGTCGGGGGGGGGGGGGGGGGAGGGGGGGTCAGGTCGGTGTGGGGGGGGCGGGGGGGAGCGCGGGTCGGGTCGGTGGGGGTCGGGTCCAGGGGCGCAGAGGGCGTCGGGTCCAGTCCCGGGGGGGGGGGGGAGCGGAGCGGGAGCTGAGTTGGGTCGGGTCCGGTCGGGAGGAAACAGGCGCTGGGCGTGGGAGGCAGCCTTATTCACTCAGCCCCAGTAAGGCCATTCGGCCAGGGCTAGGGGCTGTGTGCTTCGGGCCCCTCCCACACAGATTTGAATGCCTGGAGCTACTGCACATGCGCGCCCATTGTAGCGCGCATGTGCAGAGGTCCTGACACTGTTTTCAGCGCAGGGACCTAGCTTCGCCCCCTACAGCTCGTGCTGCGCAGGGCCCAGCTCCAGAGGGCATGCAGGGAGCCGGAGAATAGGTAAGTTTTTTTCGGCGCACTTTGTGGCGCGAAAAACAGGCGTCCAGTTCGGGGCTGTGCCGTTTTCGGTGCGGCCCGAAACTTGGGCCCACACTGTCCTAAGTTAGTTTGGAGTAACTTTCAGCTGGCCAAATTTGCTTCTATGGCCAGAAGAGGTGTAAGTGGCTTGTCACGCCCCCTTTTGGAGAGAACAAACTAAATTAGAAAAAAACCTAATTAACTGACTTACATTGGAGCAAGTTATGTGGGGAAATTTGCAATTTTTAAGTTACTCCAAAAAAAGCTACTTACCCAAAAAAAACGGGGCAACTCTTGGGGAAATTTGGGCCCATGATACTTCAGCCTAGTTATGTGCCAAAGCAGAGGCCCATACCTTCCAGCAATTGTTTTACTTGTCTTTTTCATGGGAATGTGGAAACACAAAATATTCATTCAGAGATATTCTTTTCATTTGAGGGACCATACTGTGGTGGCATTATCCACTCACAGATACACCAAGATAGTATGTTAAGGAACCTATGAGGGAATTGGCTATTTTAGATCTAGTACTGTACAATGAGACAGGGTTAATTAATAACCATGTAGTAAAGGAGCCTCTGGGGAGCAATGATCATAATATGATAGAATGTTATGTTGAGTTATGTCCAAAACAAGGGCCCTAAACCTGAACAAAGCAAATTATGTTGGTATGAGCAGTGAGTTGGCTACAGTAGATTGGGAAACTAGATTAAAAGATATGACAGAAGAAAAGCAATGGCAAACATTTAATGAAATAATTAATAATTTGTAACAAATATACATTGCCTTAAGGGATAAAAATACCACGGAAAAAATGGTTTTACTGTGGCTAACAAGAGAAATTAAAGATAATATTAGATAAAAGGAAGAGGTTTACAATGTTGCCAAAAAGAGTAGTAAGCCTGAGGATTGGGAGGATTTTAGAATTGATAAAGAAAAGTAAAATAGAATGCGAGAGTAAACTAGCGAGAAATATAAAAACAGACTGTAGCAGCTTCTATAGGTATGTAAAAAGGAAAAGATTAGCGAAAGTAAATGAGGATCCCTAACAGGCTGAGACAGGAGAAATTATAATGGGGAATATGGAAATGACAGAGAAATTAAACAAATACTTTGTGTCTGTCTTCACAGAAGAAGACGCAAAAAACTTCCCGGTAATATTGGAGAACCAAAGGCCTGGTGAGAATGAGGAACTGAAAGAAATTAGTATTAGTAAAAAAATAGTACTGGACAAATTAATGGTACAAGCTACATCTTGGTCTATATGTGAATGGATAATGCCACCACAGTGTGGTTTATCAAATGGAAGAAGTATCTCTGAATGAATATTTTTTGTGTTTCCACATTCTCATAAAAAAGAGGCAGCTTTCGAGATAGTGGATGCATTGGTTGTGATCTTCCAAAATTCCATAGAATCTAGAATGGTTCATGTGGCTTGGAAGGTAACAAATGTAACCCCTCTATTTAAGAAAGGAGGGAAGAGAGAAAACGGGGAACTACAGACCAGTTAGTCTGACATCAGTAGTAGGGAAAATGCTGGAATCTATTACTAAGGACATGGTAACAAGGCACTTCGAAAATAATAATAGGATTGGGCAGACTCAACATGGATTTATGAAAGGGAAATCATGTTTGACGAGTCGGTTACAGTTTTTGAGGTTGTAACTAGCAGAATCATAGGCAGTCTCTCAAACGAGGATGACTTGCTTCCACATGAGTTCACAGATGTTTCAATGAAGGACCCGATGTTCCAGTCCTGAACTCCAATTGAGGGGGTGGAAGATGCCTGTGCGTAGATTTTTTTAACGTGTGGTGACGTTGCACATCAGCCACCACACGGGCTTGACAGAGCTAGGCCTTTATCCAGTGACAAGGGTTAACCAGGACGACTGGAGACCTTCTCTGCTGCACGGATGTAGTGCGCACACATATTCCTAATATCACGACACCAATGTCCCACCAATTTGGTTCACTTCACATGACATTAAAGGGTTGCGTACAGTGGACTAGCAGAATAGATAAGGGGGAACCAGTGGATGTGGTAGATTTAGATTTTCAGAAGGCATTCGATAAGGTGCCACACAAGAGGTTATTAAACACAAATAGGGCTCATGGGATTGGGGGTAATATACCAGCATGGATTGAGGAGTGGTTAACGGACAGAAAACAGAGTAGGAATAAACGAGTCATTTTCGGGTTGGCAGGCTGTAACTCGTGGGCATACCGCTAGGATCAGTGCTTGGGCCTCAGCTATTCACAATCTATATCAATGATTTGGATGAAGGGACCAAATGTAAAATATCTGAGTTTGCTGATGATATAGGTTGACTCTCCCATATCCAGAACTCCGTTATCCAGAACCACACCTCGTCCAGAACCATTTATGGCCACCAGGTAGCGCATGCGCAGAACTCCGACATGAACAAATTGAAGTCCTTCCTCGTTACCGACTCCCGCATTCGCTGGCCTGACCCCGCGATCCACCGACCCCCCCCCCCAACCCCACCCGTCCCCACCAAATGATCTCTCTGCCGCACTCCCAGCTCTGATATCCCCTTGCTCAGTACAGTTGAGCATTCCAAATCCGGCAACCTCAGGACCGTGGCCAATCTAGTTTTCGTGTTTTTCCGGACTTCGGAACGTGTTTCAAAATCCGTCGAGGAGTTTTTCGGGCGGGCCCCGCCGCTGTGGAGGTGTTCAGGCGGGCCCCGTCGCCGTGGAGGTGTTTGGGCAGGCCCCGCCGGGAAGGTGGTGTTCGGGCGGGCCCTGCCATCGTGGAGGTGTTCGGGCGGGCTCCGCTAGGAAGAAGGTGTTCGGGCAGGCCCCGCTGCCGTGGTGTTGTTCGGGCGGGCCCCGCCGCCGTGGTGTTGTTCGGATGGGCCCCACCGCCGTGGTGCTGTTCAGCGGGCCCCGCCGCCGTGGTGCTGTTTGGGCCAACGGGCCCCGTCGCAGAGGAGATGTTGAGGCAGGCCAGTGAGGAGACCCCGAGGTAAGGGCGGCAGCAGCAGCGAGGTGAGCGGCGGCGGGGTGAGGTCAATGGCGGCAAGGTGAGGCCCGAGATCGGGCAATGGCGGGACCCCGAGGTAAGGGCAGCAGCGGCGAGCGGTGCGAGTGGAGGCGAGGCACGAGGTCGGGCAGCGGCGGGGCCCCTGAGGTAAGGGCAGCAGTGGCGAGCGGTGCGAGTGGAGGCGAGGCACGAGGTCGGGCAGCGGCGGGGCCCCTGAGGTAAGGGCAGCAGTGGCGAGCGGTGAGATTGGAGGCGAGGCACGAGGTCGGGCAGCGGCGAGGCCCCTGAGGTAAGGGCAGCAGTGGCGAGCGGTGCGAGTGGAGGCGAGGCACGAGGTCGGGCAGCGGCGGGGCCCCTGAGGTAAGGGCAGCAGTGGCGAGCGGTGCGAGTGGAGGCGAGGCACGAGGTCGGGCAGCGGCGAGGCCCCTGAGGTAAGGGCAGCAGCGGCGAGGAGAGTGGAGACGAGATCCAAGATCGGGCGGCGGTGGGGCACCTGAGGTAAAGGCAGCAGCGGCGAGTGGGGCGAGGCACGAGGCCGGGCAGCGGCGAGGCCCCTGAGGTAAGGGCAGCAGCAGCGAGGAGAGTGGGGATGAGGTCCAAGGTCGGGCAACGGCGGGGCCCCAAGGTCGGTGGATCTGGATTCCGGAACATTTTACAGATTCCTGCCACCAATCGGTCCGGAGTCCGGTACTCTGGATTTTGGACGCTCAACCTGTATCTATACCTGCACCACCCCTCGTCTGGAAAAATCCCTTATCCAGAACAGGCCAGGTCCCGAGGGTTCCGGATAAGGGAGGTTCAACCTGTATAAAGCTAGGTGGGAATGCAAGTTATGAGGAGGATGCAAGGAGGCTTCAAGGGAATATAAAGAGGCTAAATGATTGAGCAAGAACCACTTTGGTAGGAAAAATAGAAAAGCAGAGTAATTTTTAAAGGGTGAGAGATTGGGAAATGTTGGTGTTCAGAGGGACCTGGTCTTGTGCATGCATCACTGAATGTTAACATGCAGTAACAGCAAGCAATTAGGAAAGCAAATGGTATGTTGGCCATTATTGCAACAGGATTTGAGTACAAGAGTAAAGACGTCTTACTGCAATTATATAGGGAGGGTCCTGGTGGGACCACACATGGAGTATTGTGTACAGACCCTTTTGAATTAAGTGTAACTGGGAATTTAACAGCGTATTGACTGATAAACAAATGTAATGGGCCTTAATTTTGTGGAGTTTCAAATTTATCCATTTGAATAAAAATTAAAATTGAACTTTTAAAAAAAAACTTTGTTTATCTTTATTTCAGGTTTACCTTCCCCCCACCAAAAGAGCCCCAATCTTTGTTTTGCTCTTTGGAATATCTTTAAAAAGAATAAAAGGAGCTTATTCACTTTCCGAGTCCCAGTCTACGAGAACTCTGCACTATGATTGGCTGCTTAGACAGCTTGTTGACGTCACAGCAGGTCGTGTTAGAGATTTCTCATTAACTTAGTGATATCAATTAGATGCTGGAAAAGCCAAACTTCGCCAGAGATTGCAAGATCTTTTGTGGGAAGCTTATTTCGGGGCCAGCGGCGAACGCCTTTGCTTCGCCACTGACTGCAAATTACGGGCCATTACTCCTTAACTTTAAAACAACTGCCTGGAAAGGAAATTCTAAAAATAATAAAATTCCAGCAGGGAGCAACCATTCAAGGTAATTTTTCAAAAATTGCAAGTCCGAAAGATACACAAGAACTGCAAAAAATATGATTGCCTAAAATTATATTTAACACTGATTGATTACTTTCAGACTATGCTGGTTGGCAGCACTGCAGACCTAATAGTTGTACTAGCACCTCTACAGAGCAGTAGTGATACTGCCCTCCTATATGCTTCAAAGACATGGACTATGTACAGTAGGCTCCTCAAAGCACTGGGAAAGTACCTGTACCACCATCGCTGCCTCCACAAAATCCTGCAAATTCATTGGCAGGATAGATGCACCAATGTCAACATTCTCTCTCAGGCCAACATCCCCAGCATCGAGGCATTGACCACACGCGATCAGCTCCAATGGTCGGGCCACATTGTCTGCATGCCCGATACTAGACTCCCGAAACAAACACTTTACACCGAACTACGTCACGGCAGGTGAGTCCCAGGAGGGCAGAGAAAACGCTTCAAGACACTCTCAAAGCCTCCTTGAAAAAATGCAACACCCCCACCGACTCTTGGGAATCCCTGTCCCAAGACCGCTCAAAGGAGGAGAAGCATCCGAGAAGGCACCAAACACTTCGAGTCTCTTCGCCGGGAGCATGTGGAAGCCAAGTACAAACAGCGGAAGGAGCGTACGATAAATCAAGCACCTCACCTGCCCGTCCCTCCAGCCACTATCTGCCCCACCTGTGACAGAGACTGTAAGATCCCACATTGGTCTCATCAGTTACCTTAGAACTCATTTTATTGTGAAATCAAGTCATCATTGACTCCAGGGGACTGCCTAAGAAGACAACGACTAACCATTTTCCAGGAAATTTACCAAAGTAGTGGTTCTTTTAAAAACCACAGGGCTAATAGTTCAGTCTTACCTTCCCTTCCAACAATTATTCTTCCTTCTCTCACTGACTCCAATAACTCCACCACAATTTCATGGGTGCTGGCTGTTCTTCAGCATCTTGTGTAAGTTACCATAAATTTAGGTGCCAATCTCACCGGCGAATGTCGGTAGACAATTAAACCATAGGGACTGGCTTGCCCGAACCTGTCCTCACCTGACAGCTAAGCAAATGCACTTCCAGCAGAAGACAGGAATGAGAACCCTGGCTGATTTTTCTCTCCCTAATCCAGAGGCACTAAAACCACCAGGCTCCTCGTCCCCTCTCTCCTGAGGTGGTCCTGCAGTCCCCAGTGGCAAATCCTGTCCCCTCATGATGGCTACGTTGTGTAACATGCAGCACACCACAATGAACTCAGAGATTTGCTGAGGAATGTATGGCAGCCTCCAGAGTGGTCCAGGCATCAGAAACGCTGCTTGAGCACTCCAACTGTCTTTTCGACAATGTTGTGTGTGGCTATATGGCTGTCATTATAGCGATGCTTGGCTTCTGTCTGAGGGTTCCGAAAGGGGGTCATGAGCCAGGTGGCGAGGCTGTAATCTTTGCTCCCAGCATCCAGTTCTGGCCTTGTGGTTGATGCTTGAACAGGCATGAGACACTGCTCTCACACAAGATGAAAGCATCATGGATGCTCCCTGGATAATGGGTATTGACTGCCATGATATGCTGAGTATGGTCGCAGACGATCAGTACGTTCATGGAGTGGAATCCCTTTCGATTTCGGTAAACCTCTGGATCCTCTAAAGGTGCTCGTAGGGCGACGTGCATACAGTCAATGGCACCCTGAACCCTGGGGATGCCAGCAATTCATCCAAAAGCTACAGCCCTCTCATTCTGTGCCTCCTTGGTCATTGGGAACTTTATGAAGTCCATCCTGCGTACGTACAGTGCCGTAGTCACCTGGCGAATGCAGCGTACTGCGAGATGGAGCATATGTCCCCCGCTGATGCCTGAAAGGTACCGGAGGCAGAGAAGGCAAGTGCCACAGTCACCTTCACCTCGATGGGCACTGCAGTCCTGTTGCCGCTGGTAGGCTGCAGGTCTGCATTTATGAGCTGGCATATTTCTGTGACCACCTCATTTTGGAAGCGTAGCCTTTGAATGCATGTGCCTCAGAGAGCAGCAGGTATGAGTGCTGTTGCCTGTAAACTCATGGGGGGGAAAAGGCCTCTTCCCCTTACGTCTGCGACCTCTTCGCTCAAAATGATCATCAATAAGCCTTCTTCCAGCTCAATGCTGCATAGAAAAAACAGCCAGGAATAATGGCTGACATAGTATAGCACCCATTTTTAAAAATTTTTTTTCGTAAATATCCTGTAAAACGAACTATAAACTCACATAAAACTTTACACTTTAAAACGCAGCCTTCTTCTCCAAATCCCTCTATGCACTAAACTTCTGCTCAGTTTACAAGATGGCACCGTTAGCACCAGGTGCGCCTTAGGTCTGACTGATTTTTTCTGGCAGATTCCCAGGCAGACGGTGAATCGGATGATATCGCCGAATTTTCCGCTCGGGGCGATAGCGCAGCATTGCATGCCAATTGAAATCATCGAAATGGTGAAAATATCGGCCGGGCGCTAAAATTGCAAAACCACTCACAAAATTGCCGCCAGGGCGCACAAATGTTGAGTGACTCAATTCGCGCCAAAAAGTCATTTTTGCACTTAGCCCAAATGAAAAGCCGGTTGCAAACCTATCGAAGATCTAGCCCTCAGAATCAAACCAAGACCTTTTTGATCTGCAGGGCTCAACTACTCACTGGATAAAATCACAACCATTGGGAAACTCTCAGGGCCATCGGGCTCAATTTTCCCGTTATCTGCGCCTCTTCTTTAGCGTAAATTAAAATATCCAAGTTTCCCCAAAGTTTCAGTTAGTTACAATTTTTTTAGGTTAGTATTTTTTTGCGTCATAGGGGATGTTTATGCCAGTTTTTCACATTTAAGCAAGTTTGGCCAACTTACAATTTTCCTAGGACGGCGAATGTGACCACTCCCAAAAAATCTCCTGGCACTTAAGAAAAATCAGCGCACATTAAAAAATCGGTGCAGAAAGATGCCATTGTTTTTATGCAAAGTTTTGGAGGGAGTCAAGAAGACGAAGAATATGCATCATGATGCTTAATTTTTTCAAAATCAAAAGGGAGAAAATGGAAGTTTAATGCAATTCTTTAATTTTTTTCAAAGTACCACATCACCAGCGAACATCCTCTCACCGGGCTCAAGGGTCGGAGCCTCAGCCGGTCGAATCGCTCTCTCGCCCGCACACGGGCTCGGCTTCAAAAGCCGGGGGGGGGGGGGCTGGCGGGGGTGTGGGTGGAGGAAGCCAACTGAACGGATGAAAACCCTTAGACATACATTAGACTTTGTTGCCCCAAATGTCTAAGCTTCCCGTTCTTAGCAAGCCTATTGCGCATGCACAGACCAGGGTGTGGTGTGGTCCATACTAGGGCGTCGACCTTGGGGAGAGAGAGGAAAGATGGTTTGAGTTCTTTGTCCTGCAGTTTTGAGCTTCTTGCAAAGCTACAATTTAATTATGGGGGCAATATTGACAATGCCATACCTCTTACAAGCCTTCTGCAGGATGGTGCTGCGGAGGAGATGATTGACATCATCGCATGAGAAACCTCAGAGCACCTTACCCACATCGAGACAGGCGTTCATACCTGCACCTGAGTGATGCAGACTATGTGTGAAGACTGCGTTTCCACAAAGAAGTTGTAACCGAGATCTGTGAGTTAGTAAAAGCAGACCTGCATCCTAGAAGCATCAGGAGGACTGCTTTGTCAGTTGAAGTAAAGGTTACAGCTGCACTTTCATTTTATGCATCTGGATCATTCTAGGCCACAACTGGGGATGTGTGCGCCATTTCTCAACATGCAACACATATCTGCATTCGGCAAGTGACTGCTGCACTATATGCTCGGAGGAACGATTACATAAAGTTCCTCATGACCGCAAAGGCAATGCGTGACAGGGCTGTGGGCTTCTCCAGGATTGCTGGCTTCCTAAAGGTACAGGACAGCACTGATTGTACCCACATCGCCTTTCGAGCAAGTTTGGAGAATTACGAGACGTACAGGAATAGAAAAGACTTACACTCCGTGAATGTGCAGCTCGCCTGTGACGACATGCATCGCATCATGACAGTTGATGTGATACACCCCGGGAGCACCCATGATGCGTTCACCCGATGTGAGAGCGCTATATCTACCATGTTTCAGCAGCTGCCAGAAGGGCAAAACTGGCTGCTGGGAGACAAAGGGTACAGCCTCGCCACGTGGCCCATGACGCCCCTATGCATAACCCAGACAGAAGCTGACTGGAAATACAACACGTCGCACATTGCGACGCGCAGCTTAATAGAGAGAACCATTGATATCCTGAAGCAGTGTTTCCGATGCCTGGACCATTCCGGAGGCTACTTGCAACACCCCCGAGATTATCGGTCAGTTCACTGTTGTATGCTGCATAACATAAGAAATAGGAGCAGGATTAGGCCTGCTCCGCCATTTAATATGATCATGGCTGGTCTGATCATGAACTCAGGTCTACTTCCCTGCCCGCTCCCCATAACCCCTTATTGTTTAAGAAACTATGTCTATCTCTGTCTTAAAGTTATTCAATGTCTCAGCAGCAGATTAGGAAAAGGGGAGGTGCAACGAGACCTGGGTGTCATGGTTCATCAGTCATTGAATGTTGGCATGCAGGTAGAGCAGACAGTAAATGGTATGTTGGCCTTCATAGCTAGCGGATTTGAGTATAGGATCAGGGAGGTCTTACTGCAGTTGTACAGGGCCTTGGTGAGGCCTCACCTGAAATATTGTGTTCAGTTTTGGTCTCCTAATCTGAGGAAGGACGTTCTTGCTATTAGAAACATAGAAAATAGGTGCAGGAGTAGGCCATTTGGCCCTTCTAGCCTGCACCGCCATTCAATGAGTTCATGGCTGAACATGCAACTTCAGTACCCCTTTCCTGCTTACTCGCCATACCCCTTGATCCCCCGAGTAGTAAGGACTTCATCTAACTCCTTTTTGAATATATTTCGTGAATTGGCCTCAACAACTTTCTGTGGTAGAGAATTCCACAGGTCCACCACTGTCTGGGTGAAGAAGTTTCTCCTCATCTTGGTCCTAAATGGCTTACCCCTTATCCCTAGACTGTGACCCCTGGTTCTGGACTTCCCCAACATTGGGAACATTCTTCTGCATCTAACCTGTCTGAACCCATCAGAATTTTAAACGTTTCTATGAGGTCCCCTCTCATTCTTCTGAACTCCAGTGAATACAAGCCCAGTTGATCCAGTCTTTCTTGATAGGTCAGTCCCGCCATCCCGGGAATCGTCTGGTGAACCTTCGCTGCACTCCCTCAATAGCAAGAATGTCCTTCCTCAAGTTAGGAGACCAAAACTGTACACAATACTCCAGCTGTGGCCTCACCAAGGCCCTGTACAACTGTAGCAACACCTCACTGCCCCTGTACCCAAATCCCCTCGCTATGAAGGCCAACATGCCATTTGCTTTCTTAACCGCCTGCTGTACCTGCATGCCAACCTTCAATGACTGATGTACCATGACACCCAGGTCTCGTTGCACCTCCTCTTTTCCTAATCTGTCACCATTCAGATAATAGTCTGTCTCTCTGTTTTTACCACCAAAGTGGATAACCTCACATTTATCCACATTATACTTCATCTGCCATGCATTTGCCCACTCACCTAACCTATCCAAGTCACTCTGCAGCCTCATAGCATCCCTCCTCGCAGCTCACACTGCCACCTAACTTCGTGTCATCTGCTAATTTGGAGATACTACATTTAATCCCCTCGTCTAAATCATTAATGTACAATGTAAACAGCTGGGACTCCAGCACAGAACCTTGCGGTACCTCACTAGTCACTGCCTGCCATTCTGAAAAGTACCCATTTACTCCTACTCTTTGCTTCCTGTCTGACAACCAGTTCTCAATCCATGTCAGCACAATCCCATGTGCTTTAACTTTGCACATTAATCTCTTGTGTGGGACCTTGTCGAAAGCCTTCTGAAAGTCCAAATATACCACATCAACTGGTTCTCCCTTGTCCACTCTACTGGAAACATCCTCAAAAAATTCCAGAAGATTTGTCAAGCATGATTTCCCTTTCACAAATCCATGCTGACTTGGACCTATCATGTCACCTCTTTCCAAATGCGCTGGTATGACATCCTTAATAATTGATTCCATCATTTTGCCCACTACTGAGGTCAGGCTGACCGGTCTATAATTCCGTTTTCTCTCTCCCTCCTTTTTTAAAAAGTGGGGTTACATTGGCTACCCTCCACTCGATAGGAACTGATCCAGAGTCAATGGAATGTTGGAAAATGACTGTCAATGCATCCGCTATTTCCAAGGGATTTCCGCTATTGAGGGAGTGCAGCGAAGGTTCACCAGACTGATTCCCGGGATGGCTGGACTGACATATGAGGAGAAACTGGATCGACTGGGCCTTTATACACTGGAGTTTAGAAGGATGAGAGGGGATCTCATAGAAACATATCAGATTCTGATGGGACTGGACAAGTTAGATGTGGGAAGAATGTTCCTGATGTTGGGGAAGTCCAGAACCAGGGGACACAGTCTTAGGATAAGGGGTAGGTCATTTAGGACTGACATGAGGAGAAACTTCTTCACTCAGAGTTGTTAACCTGTGGAATTCCCTGCTGCAGAGAGTTGTTGATGCCAGTTCATTGGATATATTCAAGAGGGAGTTAGATATGGCCCTTACAGTTAAGGGGATCAAGGGGTATGGAGAGAAAGCAGAAAAGGGGTACTGAGGGAATGATCAGCCATGATCTTATTGAAACATAGAAAATAGGTGCAGGAGTAGGCCATTCGGCCCTTCTAGCCTGCACCGCCATTCAATGAGTTCATGGCTGAACATTCAACTTCAGTACCCCATTCCTGCTTTCTCGCCATACCCCTTGATCCCCCTAGTAGTAAGGACCTCATCTAACTCCTTTTTGAATATATTTAGTGAATTGGCCTCAACAACTTTCTGTGGTAGAGAATTCCACAGGTTCACCACTCTCTGGGTGAAGAAGTTCCTCCGCATCTCGGTCCTAAATGGCTTACCCCTTATCCTTAGACTATGACCTCTGGTTCTGGACTTACCCAACATTGGGAACATTCTTCCTGCATCTAACCTGTCTAACCCCGTCAGAATTTTAAATGCTTCTATGAGGTCCCCTCTCATTCTTCTGAACTCCAGTGAATACAAGCCCAGTTGATCCAGTCTTTCTTGATAGGTCAGTCCCGCCATCCCGGGAATCAGTCTGGTGAACCTTCGCTGCACTCCCTCAATAGCAAGAATGTCCTTCCTCAGGTTAGGAGACCAAAACTGTACACAATACTCCAGGTGTGGCCTCACCAATGCCCTGTACAACTGTAGCAACACCTCCCTGCTCCTGTACTCAAATCCCCTTGCTATGAAGGCCAACATGCCATTTGCTTTCTTAACCGCCTGCTGCACCTGCATGCCAACCTTCAATGACTGATGTACCACGACACCCAGGTCTCTTTGCACCTCCCCTTTTCCTAATCTGTCACCATTCAGATAATAGTCTGTCTCTTTGTTTTTACCACCAAAGTGGATAACCTCACATTTATCCACATTATACTTCATCTGCCATGCATTTGCCCACTCACCTAACCTATCCAAGTCGCTCTGCAGCCTCACAGCATCCTCTTCGCAGCTCACACTGCCACCCAACTTAGTGTCATCCACAAATTTGAAGATACTACATTTAATCCCCTCATCTAAATCATTAATGTAGTGCAGGCTCGAAGGGCCGAATGGCCTACTCCTGCACCTATTTTCTATGTTTCTTCCACAGCTCTCTGAGGCAGCAAATTCCAGATTTATAACCCTCAGAAGAAATTTCTCATCAATTTTAAATGGGCCACCCCTTTTTCTAAGATTATGCCCTCTAGTTCTAGTCTCCCCTATCAGTGGAAACATCCTCTCTGCAGCCACCTTGTCAAGCCCCCTCATAATCTTATACATTTCAATAAGATCATCTCTCATTCTTATGAATTCCAATGAGTAGAGGCCCAACCTACTCAACCTTTCTTCTTAAGTCAACCCCCTCATCTCCAGAATCAACCTAGTGCACCTTCTCTGAATTGCCTCAAAGCAAGAATATCCTTTTGTAAATATGGAAACCAAAACTGCACGCAGTTTTCCAGATGGGGCCTCACCAATACCCTGCATAACTGTAGCAACACTTCCCTGCTTTTATACGCCATCCCCTTTGCAATAAAGGCCAAGGTTCCATTGGCCTTCCTGATCACTTGCTGTACCTGCATACTAACCTTTTGTGTTTCATGCACAAGTACCCCCAGGTCCCACTGTACTGCAGCACTTTGCAATCTTTCTCCATTTAAATAATAACTTGCTCTTTGATTTTTTTTCTGCCAAAGTGCATGACCTCACACTTTCCAACATTATACTCCATCTACCAAATTTTTGTCGACTCACTTAGCCTGTCTATGTCCTTTTGCAGATTTGTGTCCTCCTCACATTGCTTTTCCTCCCATCTTTGTATTGTCAGCAAACTTGGCTATGTTACACTCAGTCCCTTCTTCCAAGTCGTCAATATAGATTGTAAATAGTTGCGGTCCCAGCACTGATCCCTGCAGCACTCCACTAGTTATTGATTGTCAACCCGAGAATGAACCATTTATCCCGACTAACTTAGCCACCATGAGGCAGCAACAGCTGGTCGTAGAAGACCCACCTGAGGTGAGAGTGGCTGATAAGGAAGAACATGCAGATGACTAAGGGGGGGGGGGGGGGGGGGGTGGAGGAGGAGGAAGTCATGCAACTACCTGAACCCAGCGCACGATGGGGAGGAGGGCGGGCGAGCCGGCGTGCCTCTAACGATTGCTCGAGCTCATCTGTGAATGCCTTGCTGCCTGAAGGCTCAGCGGCAACTATTCCAAATGGACCATGTTTACTGTTTGGGCCTGTTCTGTAATATTATGTTAATGGAATGATTCTTTACTTCAAAAAGTTGTGTAAATAATGGAACAAATAATGGAAATGATTTTTATAATTTAAAATATATTTTATTCAAGAAAGTTTAACACTTGCTGGTACTTAACTTTAATAAAAATATTCTTGTATCACTCTTACAGTTTGCAGTTAAGATCACTTACAAACTTTTAAATTTACATCACTTACAAAAACGTTTAATTTGAGAACAATTACAACAACAACAGCATCAAAGAAAGGCTGCACCCATCTCTCCTCCACCTTATTCTAAGACCGCCCGCTGCAGTCGGTCTTGTTGACTTCACCCCTGCCCGCAGGCAGTGGTGCGTTTCTCGGGTTGGTACCAAGCTTATTCTTTCAAGCATCTCGGGTAATGCGCACTTCTTGATGTGAGGGTGGGGGGGGCATTGGCAGGCGGTAATGTGGGAGGCCCGGCTTCAGAGGCTGGTCTGAGGATTGGAGTGGGAGTGGCAGTTGATTTCGTCAATGGCCGCAGGGTCTGGGCACGTTCCCTTTTTGCAGCAGCTAATTTCGACATTCCCTCCCTCGTGCCCTGACAATGTCCCAACTACCTGCAACATTCTCCCTCCCCCCGCCTCATGTGCACCAACAATGTATCAGCTGCCTGTGACATTCCCTCCCGCATGTGCCCGGACAGTGTTCCCATTTCTCAAGAGTGTTGTTACTTCTCCCAGTAGCCCCAGATACCTCATCACCCATCCCACTGATGGTGTCCAGGAGCGATTGTGTAAGGTCAATGCTCTCCACACTTATTGCCATCATCTGAACCATATCTGTTAGATCCTGCACCTCAGGAGAGCGCTGTCAAGCTCTCCTTTCCCTCCTCACCCTGGGTGTGGCTTGCTGCATCCCACTGGGACCAGCAGCCTCCGACGGTGGGGCCCTGGGTGTGCCTTGCTGCACCCCACTGGAACCCACAACCTCAGACTGTGCGAAATCATGGAATGTCCCAACACTTGTACCACTCAGGAAAGGGGCTGGCACCTCAATGGGTGGCGCCTGCACCTCCTCCAGAGTGAGTACAAGAGTGTCTGTTTCATCCTCCCCCTCACACCCCCCCCCCCCCCCCCAATGTTCTTGGTCTGGAAGGTGGGATTGGAAGATGTTCTCCTCTTCAGGCTCGTCTGCGTCTGAATATTCTTTTGTATCGGTTTCAGCTTTGTCAGGGTTGGCCTCAAGTTCTTCAAAATATAACAGAACAGACAAAATGGTTAGGAGAAGGGGGCAGGGTGGGTGGCAGGAGTAGGCTCTCAGTGCAGGCGGCAGGCTCATTTGAAGGACCACGATGAATGATAGCACATTGCAGCAACTGAAACATAGCTAATGGAGACATCCACAAGAACCGTAGCATGGCTAGCCCACACAGTGCTTGACTTTTAGCAAAGCCAGAATGTGGAATTTGCAGGACTTACCCTCTCCCGAGTGTGAGCCCAGCTTGTGCCATGGTGGTTGCTTTTCTCCAGGCAGGACACATCAAAGCAGCGACCCTGTCTTCCAAGTGGGTCAGTGGGTGCAGATTTGCTGGGCCTCCTCCTGTTCGAGTTCTTTCTCTTTTGTTGTGTACCACCTTCCTCTGCAAAGATGAAAATATAACTTGAGGAGGAGTGTCTTTCTGCTGGGAGGGACATACAGATGGTCACATTTACAATTGCCATTCTAGTGAATAAATGAAAATATTACTTACACTAACTACTTGACCAAGGTCCTGCCACTTCTTTTTGCACTGGCCTCCAGACCTCGGGATGATCACCCTTGCACAGTAATCTTCTGCAAGTTGGCTCCAGCGTTTCTTCTGGTGAAACTTGTATGTGACCTCTGCTGGTGTCCAGCTCGTGCCATCTGGCCTCAATTACAGTAACTAATGCCTCCACTTTGTCCTATGAGAAATTCTCAGTCCATGAGCCGCGTTACATATTGCAGCTCCGATTTTTCTACTGAGAATTAAAGTTCTCACACACAACTGGCTCTTTAAAAATGGCCGAATGCAGACCGGAGGTGTACTGGGCATGCGCGCCTATAGCAGTCACGTAAAAACGTCATTTTTTTCCCCACGTGTGCGTTTTTTCAGCACAGATATTATGCTCCACCCCCCGAAGCTAAAGGGCAGGCTGCGCAGCACCAATTAAAAAAATTAGAATGGGGAAACTTGCAAATTTTTTTTTGTAGTAGTCAGGGCCAAACAAAAACGGGCGTAACTCTTGAAATATGCTAAAAATCAGCATTGTGGAAAATTAAGCCCTTCAAGAGTAACTCCGTTCTTAATTCAAAGCTGTAAATAACTTTCCCAATGTTGCTCTGGACTTTATTGCTAAGACGTTTGACAGAATCAAGTGGTGTTTTCTTAGAATATTATGAAGACTAGAAATAGTTTTAAAGACAGTAATCGCAAACAAAGTTGGTCTACCGCCATAAATCCTGAACAAAGCCTTGTGAAATTTATGTACAATGATTAACCCCCAAAAATCTCTCGACAGACCCATTTGTTCATCCTGCATCCAGATCACTTCCCCAAAGCGAAGAGAAGTGAACCCCGTAGTTTTCTTTTCAGTGAAGTTGCTTACGTTGTCCGAGTGACTGGAAAATTCCTCTAATCTGCTCACACTTCACTGGTGTTACTTCACTAGAAGTGTAGTAGATCCAAGGAAGTTGTAATGATATGATTGGACTTCATATTAAAACCCAAAAGTATATGGGAACAGAATTTTCCTGACAGAAAAACAGACAAATAAATGTCAAAATCTTCAGCATTTAGAAATAGCTGTCAACTGGATGACTTTAGTGCAACTATTAATCCTGTCAGGTGAATCATTACCAACCACCCAGCAAAAATTTCTCAACTTACTCAGAAAAAAACATTTCATCAGTGGCCAACTTTTGATATAATCTAGTTTGACGCAGGTACTTGCTGAAATGCTGCAGCACCATCAAGCCCAGTTTAATTTGTAGTTCCAGACTACACTCTGCATTTAGAGAAGAGTCCTGGGACTATATGCCAATTGCTAGATTGCCAACTGCTCATTAACACTAAAAATAACTTCTGAAACTTCTACAGGTTGTACCTCTCCAGTCCGGGACTCTTTAGTCTGGAAACATCCCTGGTCCGGCATCAGTCCTGGAATGGGTGGCATCCATTGAACAAAAAGATTGTGAACGTACGCATGATGCATTTTGGATGACAAATCTTGGCAGCCTTGCCCCGGTCAGCTGGAAGTTTTACACACTGGCTGGTGCTGTGGTTTGACACGTGCTCCTCGATGCCAAGGCCACCGCCTCTTGCGTGATTGGTGGCGGGCGCACATGCTCTGAAGGCTGCAGCACCGGCGTGAACCAACATTTCCTCGTTTCCCCCCCCCCCCCCCACCAAGTCTCGGGTGGGGGTGTTGTGTGTGGCTGCCGCTTCCACCAGTCGGGCTCTGCTCGCGGCTTACACACGGACTGGTGCCGGGAGTAGGATCGCGGGTAAGGGTCGACATCTCTCACTGACTTTAGCTCCAATCTCTAGTTTTTTTGTGTGTATACATGTGGCTTTTGGAGGTGTTGGCTTTCATTGAGGTAAGCGGACCCGACAAGGAAAAGAAAGGGAAGGACAGGAGGCTGACTGAGGCGCCAAAGTAGGGCCTGACGATTTAAAAAAAAAACAATGATTCTGGACAACTAAATGCTGTGCAGTAGGCTTCTACATAACACATGCGCAGAATGCGTCTGGGTCGTCAGCAGCGTTGTCACCAGTTGACCTCCAGTGGTTCGGGAAATTCTCTGGTCCGGCATGGGTCAGGTCCCAAGGGTGCCGGACCAGAGGTATCAAACTGTATTTTAGAGATGGTCACGCACACTTTCCCCAAGTACATTTAAGGAATTACACTGCAGTTTGCATTTATACAAAGTCGAAACCACTTTGCTTTGACAACCACCATAGTGTTAGTAATCTAAAAAAAAACTTTCATATTGAATTCTAGGAGACAATATCTTGTGTATCACAACATATACACTCCACCCAAAACTACACACATACACACGTATTGTGTACAGTGACTGGGTCTCTTTGCTCATGAAAAGAGAAAGCCAAGGAGTGACCCAAGGGGTCTTTAAAATTATGAAAGGTTTTGATAGATTAGACACAGTGTTTCCACTTGTGGGGAAGAGCAAAACTGGAGGCCATCAAGAAATCAAATCGGGAATTAAGAAAACTTCTTTACCCAGAGAATGGTGAGAATGTGGAACTCAGTACAACAGGGAGAGGATGAGGCGAAAAGTAAATATGTATTTAAGGGGAAGCTAGATAAGCATATGAAGGAGAAGGGACTAGAGGTTTATGCTGTTAGTTAGAGGAGGAAAGATGGAAGGAGGCTCAAGTGGAGCATAAATGCCAGCATGGACTGATTGGGCCAAATGACCTGTTTCTGCACTATATAAAAAGAAAGACATCTATGGAGTGGGTGATCACACTACAAGAAGGTTGATGATAATGATCATGATCATGAGCGATATAGAGCAAAGCCCAAAGTAGCAGATTGGAAAAAAAAAACCATGAGGGCATGGAGGATAACACTAAGGAAGGTGAACTGGAGAAAAATATTGAATGACAAAGAAGCAGAACAACAGTGGGCAATATTTAATGGGAAGCATCCCAGGAAGCTAATTAAGCATTCAGGAAAAATATATTCTATTATATTCCAGAACTAGCCAAGAATGAGTTGCCATGCATAAAAAGGTCAGCATAAAATCTAATATTTATTATTTCCTGGGATGCAAGTGTTGCTGGCAAGGCCAACGTTTATTACCCATCCCTAATTGTCCTGGAGAAGCTGGTGCTGAGCCACATTTTTGAACCACTGCAATCTGTGTGGTGAAGATACTCCCACAGTGCTGTTAGGTAGGGAGTTCCAGGATCTTGACTCAGCGACAATGAAGGAAAGGAGATATATTTACAAGTCAGGATGGTGTGCTTGGAGGGGAACTTGCAGGTGGTGCTGTACCCATGCGCCTGCTGCCTTGTCCTTCTAGGTGGTAGAGGTCACGAGTTTGAGAGGTGCTGTCAAAGCAGCCTTGGCAAGTTGCTGCAGTGCATCTTGCAGATGGTACATGGTGTGCTTGTGGTGAAGGGAGAGAGTGTTTAAGATGGTGGATGTGGTGCCAAACATGCAGGCTGCTTTGTCCTAGATGGTGTTGAGCTTAGAGTGTTGTTGAAGCCGCACTCATCTAGGTAAGTGGACAGTATTCCATCACGCTCCTGGCTTGTGCCTTATAGATGGTGGAAAGGCTTTGAGAGTCAGGTGAGCACCCGCTTCAGAATACCTAGCCTCTGACCTGCTCTTGTAGCCACAGTATTTGTGTGGCTGGTCCAGTTAAGTTTCTCATCAATGGTAACTCCCAAGATGTTGATGGTGGGGGAAAACAAACAATGGTAATGTCATTGAATGTTAAGGGACAGTGGTTAGAAGCTCTCTTGTTGGAGATGGTCATTGCTTGGCTCATGTATGGTGCGAATGTTATTTGCCTCTTATCAGCCGAAGTTGAATGTTGTCCAGGTTTTGCTGCATGCAGGCACAGACTGCTTCATTACCTGAGGAATTGCGAATGGAACTGAACATTCGCAACTGAATTTGCAATTCGGAACTGAGCATTATGCAATCATCAGCGATCATCCCCACTTCTGACCTGATTATGGAGGAAAGGTCATTGATGAAGCAGCTGAAGATGGTTGGGCCTAGGACACTGCCCTGAGGAACTCCTGGAGTGATGTTCTGGGGCTGAGATGATTAGCCTCCAACAACCACAACAATCTCCCTTTGTGCTAGGCATGACTCCAGCCAGTGGAATAGTCTGCCTGATTCCCATTGACTTCAATTTTACTAGGGCTCCTTGATGCCACATTCAGTCAAAGGCTGCCTTGATATCAAAGGCTGTTAGTTCTTTTGTCCATGTTTGGACTCAGTCAAATGTTGCCTTGATCTAAATAAAAAGGTCTATGCAAATACATAAATAATATACGAGAGAATGACAAAAGGGAAAAAAGACAATTAGGATGGCAAAGAGGAAATAGAAATTGAAAACTTCAAAGAATATAAAAAGAAATAGTAAAGTATTCTGTAGGCACATAAGTAACACAAGGAGAAGATAGGAATTGGGCCACAAAGGGTTGAGCAAGATAAATTCACAAGACAGGATACTGAAATGGCAGATATACTACATCGATATTTTACCTCAGTTTTCACTAAAGCAGCCACCAAAGAGGAAATTACAACAGTAAGAAGATTACAACAGTTCAGATAGAAAGGAGATACCGGACAAACTAAACCAGTGGACAAATTTCCAGGTCCAAGTGGATTGCACCCATAGAAAGATACTCAAAGAAACTAGGGAGGAGATAGTAAATGCACTATTATCCATATATAAAAGGGAAATAGTGCCAGAGCACTGGTGAATAGCAGATGTAATTCTTATCTTCAGCAAGGAGATACAACTAACCAAAGAAACTACAGTCTAGTTAGCTTGTCAATAGGAGTAAAGATATCAGAATCTTTGCTAAAAGATGTGATAACATAATAGGAGCAGAAGTAGGCCATATGGCATGCTCCACCATTCAATATCATGGCTGAACTTCTACATCAACTCCACTTTCCCACCCTATCACCATATCTCTCGATTCCCGAAATTGTCAATCGATATCAGTTTTGAATATACTCAACGACTGAGCATCCTCAGCCCTCTGGGGTAGACAAACATTTAGAGATGAAGAATATAATTTAAAATATTCAGCATGGATTTCTAAAAGGAAGGTCATACATAAAAATCAACCTTATTGAATAAATAAAGTAGACAAGGAAAATGCAGTGGATGTGATATACAAATCAGGAGGTATAGCCAATAATGTGAAAGACTGCACCAAAATACACAAATAGACAGGCTTGCTGAGCAGGCAGATAAATGACAAAATGCAATATAGCAGAATGTGAGGTGTCAGGAAAGATTAAGCAGGCTGTGGCTCTTTTCTCTGGAAAAAGGACAAGAGGAGACATCTGAGGGGTCTTTAAGAGTTTGATGAGGAGGTTGTGGAGAACATCTTTAACTTGTTGGTGAGCCCACGACAATGGGACATAAATAATATAGCAATTAACAGATCAAATAAAGAATTTGGGAGGAATTTCTTTACACAAGGCTGGTGAGAATGTGGAACTCACTGCCACATAGTGCTTGAAACAGACAGCATTAATGCATTTAAGGAGCAGCTTGATACATACATAAAGAGAGTAGAGTGATGGAGAGGCCAGAGTTGAGGGGGGACGGGACAGAGTTGGAAGAAAGAGTGAGAGGAGGCTTGTGTGGAGTACAAACACCAGCACAGACAATTTGCGTCAAATGGCCTGTCTCTTTCATTTAGATTCTCGGTAATCACGATTAAGTTACCCTTCCAGAAACGGTGATTATAGGTAGCGCCGATTTACAAAATTACACAGGCACTTAAACTAGGATTAAAGATGTGAAGGAAATCCTACATGTGTTCACAACAGACAAGAATTAGGAGGAGGCTACACAGCCCTTCAAGACCATGCAATAAGTTCATAGTTGATCTTCGATCTTAACTCCACTTTCCTGCCCGAACCCCATAACCCTACAATCCCCTAGAGTCCAAAAATCTATTTCTCTCAGCCTTGAATATACTCAACCACTCAGCACCCACAACCCTTCCGGATAGATAATTACAAAGATTCACAGCACTGAGTGAAGAAATTCCTCCTCATCTCAGTCTCAAAACATGGTATCAAAATGTTCCGCTGCAGTGTGTTCTTGCGTCAAACCGAGCTGTAAATGCATAAACAGGGCGACAAAACTGGGGGCAGCAGCAGAGAGTCAGTAAGCCAATCGCCACCAGCACCACGGGCACGGCAGCGCTGCCCTGAAGCGCCGGCCGGCCGGCCGCCCGCCCACCAGAGTCCACACACTCTGCCGCTAACCGCTGTGGAGGCGCCAGGGCCGCCGCCTGTCATTCAACCTTTTTACCTCATGGTCGGCGTTTTCCTGCCCGTCCTTTGTGCCGCTTTTGCCGCTTTTCGCAGGCTCCTGAGTGAGAGAAGCAGAAATAAAACTCATCAGCCCGGTAGTTGAGGAACAGAGGACGGAGAAAGTTCAGTTAGCGCCTACCGGCACGGCCCGGCGGTTACCGGCTTCACCCGCCGGCCGCTTCCGAAAGAGCAGCCGATAAATCCCGTCAAACATCCCACAGCCGCCGCCGAGAGCGTCGGGCCGGCGGCCAAACAGAAACGGTGAGCGGGACCGAGGGCGGCGCTGGCCGAGGGGAGACACCGGTTGTCAAACATTCCCCCTCCCGGCCGGAGAGAGGCACAGGCAGCCCCAGGGGGCGGGGGGGGTCCCATCCATCCATCCATCCATTCCTCCCCCTGTATACACACACCACCTCGGGGGGTGTGGCTTCCCTCCCTCACCTCTTTCTTGTTTTTATTCGGCATTTCCTCTCGCTCCACCGCCTCCTGCTCGCGACCGCTCGCACCGGCCCGGCCAGCGCCGTCTGCTCATCCCGCACAGCCATTGGCGGCCCAGCCGCACGTGACCATCTGCACGCGCACTGCTCACTGCATTTTCACAATTGCACTTTGAAGTAAGTTTAAGCTTCTCACGTGTAGTCTCAAGCTGCTGCGATGACTGGAAATCAGTGTGTGCATTTTGAGAGAAAAAATAAACGAACTGATTAGAGTGATGCAGTGGGGTCCCCGAGGCAGGGGTCGGTATTAGGACCATTGCTTTGCTTCTCATATATGAATGACCTGGACTTGGGTACAGGGAGCACAATTTCAAAACTTGTCAACGTAGTAAATAGTGAGCAGGATTGAAGCAATCTTCAGGAGGACATAGACTGGTGAATCCTTCCCTGTTCCATTGGGGATATGGCGTGGCGGGTGTTGCACGGAATGGTCCTGTTTAATATGTTTTTAAGTTGATTAATGGACTCCCGGGCTGCCTGTAACTTATGAAGTCTGGATGAGTCCATGTTTCATGTCTTTGTTGAGTGTGAGAGATTGCAGCCCCTCTTCCACTATTTGAAGGGGCTGCTCCTCAATTTCTGACTGCACTTCAGTCCCACACTCCTGATATTTGGCCACCCGGACTGGAGGGAGGGGGGTGGGGACAGGTCGGAGGACTTCCTCGTCGGTCTGTTCCTGGGCCTGGCCAAGATAGCCATCAACAGTCCCCAGACAGAACACGGTCGATGGGGGTGTTCACGCCAGCTGCATACCACTCTTCCATGGCTATGTCTGTGCCTGAGTGTCCTTGGAGAGAGAGCATGTGGTGTCCGCCATCACGCTTGATGTTTTCCGTGACTGGTGCGCACGGGAATGAGTGGAGTGGATACAGGAAACAAAATTATAATTTGATGTCTTTCGATTAGGTTTATTAGAATTTGGAACTTATTGTTTGTGCCCTTTTAAAAAGGGCCGCTTATGCTTTAAGTGATTCCGATTGATGATTTAATAATTCTAATTGATAGCCAAAAAGAGTAGACTGGTGAAATGGACAGGCACATGGCAGATGTGAAGTGATGCACTTTGGGAGGAATAACATGGAGTGGCAGTATAATCTAACTGGTACTATTTTGACGGGCGGGTGCAAGAGCAGAGTGATCTGGGAGTGCATATTCACAAATCTTTAAAGGTGGCAGGGCAAGTTGATAACAAAAATATGAAACACAGTCTCGTCCAGGCTTCAAAAATTACAGGCAACCTGGGAGTCCGTAAAATAACTTAATAACCTATTAGATGGAACGGCTCCGTGCAACACTGTAGGAATGAGATTGAGGATAAAGGATAAAAATAAGGATGAACTTAGACACAGATGATGAAATACTCTATCGAACATGATAATTCTTGTGTTGCTGAGGACATGGTAAATCACCTGTGGAATATAACCGGTTAGAGTTGTAAATGTAGGTCATAAGGCTGAATTAATATTCTAGAGTTTTAGTAAACAGAAAACACTCTCTCATTTATCTTTGCTGAGTCAGCCAAACAGAATTGACAAGATTATTCCCTTGGGACAAGAGGCTAATCCATTAGAGTCCATAAAATCTCTCATTGTTTCACAAAAATGTGTCAATTACTCTGTGTAAAAGAAAGTTATATTCATAAGATAAAAATTTTAAAGGTATCGATGGGCTGGATTTTAGGCTTTTCTGTTTTCGGAGCGAAAACGGAGGCGGGGTGGGAAAGTTACCGGCCGGGAATAGTCTGCACTTTGGTAAGGAAATTTTGGCATCTGGGCTCTGCCTCCTGGGTTGCAACGTAAAAGGAAGCATTGTACACATTTCGTGGCACAAAAATGGGAAACCCGCAAACTAAACTTCCAGGCCATATGCCCTCCGAGAGAGGCCTGAAGCAGGGGGTGGGGACAAACCTTAACTAAACCCACAAAAACATTCTCAAGACATTGCCCACATCACCTCAACAAAAATCGCTAAATATAATAAAAGAACAAACACTCGCACTTACCTTCGGAATACTTTACCTTTGTGACCACCGCCGGCATGGCTGGACCACACTGATTTCCCAGGCGCTCATTGCGGGCGTACTTCTGGGCGGACGGGTCAGGGAAAAGTCCAAACTCCTACTGATGCCACAACGAGAGGCGTTGCATACCCGGCGCAGCTCTTTCCGGCGGTGCTGCTGAGTGCCGCCGCAAAAACGATCGGAGGATCGCAATGGGCGCAGGAGACCTGAACGCCGCATTTCACGCCGCTCCAGGGCGAAACCCGGAGCACAAAGGACCGGAAAATCCAGCCCATCATGTTTGCTACAGCAACATAAAGTTATAGCATTGTATTTAAATAAGAAATAAGAGCAGGAGTAGGCCATTTGGCCTCTAGCCTACTCTGCCATTTAATAAGATAATGACTGTTCTGATCATGGACTCAGTCCACTTCCCCGCCCGTTCCCCATAACCCTTTATTCCCTTATCGCTCAAAAATCTGTCTATCTCCGCTTTAAATATATTCAATGACCCAGGCTCCACAACCCTCTAAGAGAAGAAATTCCTCCTCATCTCAGTTGTAAATGGGCGACCCCTTATTCTGAGACTGTCCCCAAGTTTTAGTTTCCCCTCTGAATGGAAATATCCTCTCTGCATCCACCTTGTCGAGCCCTCTCATTATCTTGCATGTTTTGATAAGATCACCTCTCATTCTTTTGAACTCCAGTGAGTATAGGCCCAACCTACTCAACATATCTTCATTAGTCAACCCCCTCATCTCTGAAATCAACCGAGTGAACATTCTCTGAACAGCCTCCAATGCAAGTATATCCTTCGTTAAATACGGAGACCAAAACTGTACGCAATACTCGAGGTGTGGCCTCACCAATACCCTGTACAGTTCTAGCAGGACTTCTCTGCTTTTATACTCTATCCTCCTTGCAATAAAGGTCAATATTCCATTTGCCTTCCTGATTAATTGCTGTACCTGCATACTAACTTTTTGTGATTCATGCACAAGGTTCCCCAGGTCCCTCTGCACTGCAGCACTTTGCAATTTTTCTCCATTTAAATTATAATTTGCTTTTCTATTTTTTCTGCCAAAGTAGATAACCTAACATTTTCTCATATTATACTCCATCTGCCAAATTTTTGGCCCACTCACTTAGCCTGTCTATATCCCTTTGCAGATTTCTTGTGTCCTCACAATTTGCTCTCCCACGCATCTTTGTATCATCAGCAAACTTGGCTACATTACACTCGGTCCCTTCATCTAAGTCATTAATATGCATTGTAAATAGTTGAGGCCTCAGCACCGATCCCTGTGGCACCCCACTAGTTACTGTTTGCCAACTGGAAAATGACCCATTTATCCCGACTTTTTGTCAGTTAGCCAGTCCTCTATCCATGCTACTATATTACCCCCAACTCCGTGAACTTTTATCTTGTGCTGTCACCTCTTATGTGGCACCTTATCGAATGCCTTCTGGAAATCCAAATACACCACATCCACTGGTTGCCACTTATCCACCCTGCTCGTTACATCCTCAACGAACTCAAGAAAATTTGGCAAACTTGATTTCCCTTTCATAAAATGTTGACTCTGCTTGATTGAATCATGCCTTTCCAAAAGTCCTGCTACTGCTTCCTCAATAATGGACTCCAGCATTTTCCCAATGACAGATGTTAGGCTAACTGGTCTATGTCTGCCTGATTTTTGTCTGCCTCCTTTTTTAAATAGGCACGTTACATAAACTGATAAAATTATTTTTGTTTCAGGTGGCTGTATAATTAACAAAGCTAGAATTCACACAAGGTTGCTGTACCCATTGTAATGTATTTGCTTCATGGATTCTTTGCTTAAGAATTCATAGCAACACATTGCTATTAAGAACTAGTTGGTTTATTAGCAAAGATCTAACAATCACACTACACATTACCAGTTCATCCACCAGGCTTACAACCACATGCCTCATCGTGGATCCCCGGAATCCTACTGGCTGGGGTTTTATGGAGTCTTGTGAACTAAGCCACTCCCAACTCAACAGCTCTACAACTATTTTAAAATAAAACGATAAAGCCGAGAGCCCCCTTATTAAAGGGACACTAGAACACAAAAATTAACATTAAAACTTTGTGAACCTCAAATGATCAAATTAAATTTTGTTTGCTGGGATTGATGATGTACTCCAGATTCTTCAGTGCTCACCTCTCTGAAGGCCACGAGTGTACTGGTGGACACTGCGTGCTCCATCTCCAGGGACACCTTGGCGCGAAAGTAGCCACGGATTAAGAGGCAGGCAGTCGGGCTGAATACCCCCCTCGACCGCCCGCTGCCTGGCCCGTTTAATGGCCACCTTGGCCAGGTCCAGGAGCAGTCCTGCAAGGAGACCCTCTGACCTGCCCGCTCACCTCCGCACCAGGTGCTCAAAGATCAAGAACATGGGATTGATTGACGTATTTTGCTATAATAATAGGTAATCATGCTTGTTCTATATTGGTATTATATACTCCATTTGTCCAAGTGTCTGCAGTTTTTCCTCTGAATATGTTTTCGCTCACTTTTAGTGGTAGGCCCCTAAAATTATTGTAATACACATCCTGACTCATTATTGAGCAACCAGCCGCTGTATTTATTGTCACATTAATCCATCAATTATTAATCAGTACTAACGTTCTGAAATCGTGACCATAAGGAATGTACTGCTTTGCCCTTCCCTACATATACACCAAAACCTACACAGTTCTGATCAGTTTCCACCCAGTGAAATCTTTGATTATCATTAGGCCTATCCTTGGATTTACACCTGTAGTGGTGTCCTGGGATGGTGTTCACTGGCCTGTGACAACTACGCCCATATTCCTGGATGCAGTACTCAAGGTCTGAATAGATACCTGTACAGATTGACTTCCTCTGACTTATATTCAACTGTTTTGGTCTATACTTCAACATCTTATTGGTTTAGTTGATTGCTGCTCTACTTTCATTGGACATATATAGCACTGAGTCTACTAAAACACCTAGGTCTCTTTCCGCTTCATCCTTAGCTATTCCAAAACCACTTATGGAGTATATGTGTTGCTTAGTTTTCCATCCTATGTGCAATACTTTGCACTTATCTACATTGCCCTTGAATTTGCAGTCCTGATGATGGCAAACTGGCTGCGTTCGTCATCATTTCTCCTTTGAAACTAACAGCAAGTTAAGGATTTAGCGCATGTGCAGCCTAATGCAGAAATCCTGAAGTTGCAGTCTGTCATTCACTGCTCCTCCACAGCCTGCATTGTGCCCCCCTCCCCAAAGAGCCGGCAATCAGTGTAACCTCTCAAATCATTGAGACTGATGAAACTTCGGCTCTTCCGCAGTAACCATGCATTTAAATACCCCATTAAAAGTTAGACCCGAATGAATTAGGTAACTGCAGTTTTCATCATCATCATAGGCAGTCCTCGGAGTCGAAGAAAACTTGCTTCCACTCTTAACATGCCTCCCGGATGCGCTTCATCCATTTAGGCCAAGGTCTCCCAGGTGTCAGTGGGGATGTAGGACTTTATCAGGGCGGCTTTGAGGGCGTACTTGTAACATTTCCGCTGCCTACCTTTGGCTCATTTGCCGTGAAGGAATTCCGAGTAGAGCGCTTTCTTTGGGAGTCTCGTGTCTGGCATGCGAACTATGTGGCCTGCCCAGCGGAGCTGATCAAGTGTGGGCAGTGCTTCGATGCTGGGGATGTCGAGGACGCTAATGTTGATGTGTCTGTCCTCCCAAGGAATTTGTAGGATCTTGTGGAGACATCGTTGGTAGTATTTCTCCAGTGACTTGAGGTGTCTACTGTACATGGTCCATGTTTCTGAGCCATACAGGAGGGCGGGTATTACTACAGCCCTGTAGACCATGTGCTTGGTGGCGGTTTTGAGGGCCTGGTCTTCAAACACACTTTTCCTCAGACGGCCGAAGGCTGCACTGGCACACTGGAGGTTGTGTTGGATCTCGTCGTTTTAACAACGTACTGAGTCTAGGTCATTTAAGTGAATGAAAATTAATAATGGTCCCAACATCGACTAGTTTCTTATCCATTTCCATGGTTCAGTATAAATCACCACAGCTTTAGGTTTGCATATCATGAAGGACTTGATCAAATGCCATTTGGAAGTCTCATTGAGGCAGTTGGCCTCCTCCTGAGGGCCACAACTTCATAGATGCCAATCTTCAGCCAATTTGATTCACTCTACGGATATCAAGAAACGGCTGAGCGCACTGAATACAGCAAAGGCTCTGGGCCCCGACAACATCCCAGCTGTAGTGCTGAAGACTTGTGACCAGAACTAGCCGCGCCACTAGCCAAGCAATTCCAGTACAGCTACAAACTGGCATCTACCCGACAAAGTGGAAAATGGTCCAGGTATGCCCTGTCCACAAAAAACAGGACAAATTCAATCCAGCCAATTAGCACACATCAACCTATTCTCAATCATCAGCAAAGTGATGGAAGGTGTCGTCGACGGTGCTATCAAGCACCACTTACTCACCAATAACCTGCTCACTGATGCTCAGTTTGGGTTCCGCCAGGATCACTCGGCTCCAGACCTCCTGAGAGCCTTAGTCCAAACATAGACAAAAGAGCTGATAGCCTTTGAAATTAAGGGAGCCTTTGACTGAATGTAGCATCAAGGAGCCCCGGTAAATTGAAGTCAATGGGAATCAGGCAGAAAACGCTCCACTGGCTGGAGTCATGCCTAGCGCAAAGGAAGATCGCTGTGGTTGTTGGAAGCTAATCATCTCAGCCCCAGGACATCACTCCAGGAGTTCCTCAGGGCAGTGTCCGAGGCCCAACCATCTTCAGCTGCTTCATCAATAACCTTCCCTCCACCTTAAGGTCAGAAGTGGGGATGTTTGCTGATGAATTCACAGTGTTCAGTTCCATTCACAAGGGGGCCATCAGATGGTCCAGGCAGCGGGCGGTCGAGGGGGTCGCTCAGCCTGACTGCCTGCCTCTCTTCTGCGATTACATCCAAGCCAGGGTGTCCCTGGAGATGGAGCACGTGGTGTCCACCGATATGCTCGCGGCCTTCCACAAGAGGTGGGCGCCGGAGGGACTGGAGTGCATCATTACCCCCGGCAACCAAATTTTAATTTGACTTTAAATATCTAAAGTTTAAGTTTTTTATTTTGCCGGTTTTAGTTCCCCCCCACACCCCCCCCCCCTTTTAGCCATGGGGTACTTGTATAATTTGTGTTTTTTGTTTCATAAAAAAAAAGAAAAACAAGGGAGCACTTGTTTGAAAGTGTTTGGAGTGTCCCTCCCCCTTAAGGGGGCCACTTGATTTAATTGTTTAATTGTTTTCTACAAAATAGTAGTCGAGCTGTTGAGGCTGCTTTAAACCCGTCTTTAAACCCTGCAGAGATACCTGTACGTTGAGCCCCTTCCGAGATGGTGTGCGCTGGCGACGTATTTCTTCCGCCAGCAGTACTGCCTCAATTATGACATGCAGCTCCTCTTGAGCCTGGGGGACGTCAGGACCACCATGCGGGGGCTGCCTGTCTTTTACCAGGAACTCATCAGGGTCTGGAACAGAGTCGCCACCAAGCGCAGTCCTCCCCCGTTTGGAGTGGCGGCGGTCCTTTGGGAGCCGCTGCTCAGGAATCCGTATCTCCATGACCACAGTTTTAGGTGGCAGGCGGACGAGAGGGCTGTGGCTGGCAAGGTGACCAGGGTCAGGGACCTGCTCAATGGTGGAGGAGCGGGCTGGATGGCGGCAGATGAGCTGGCACGGTGCCTATCCTGGGCCGATGTGCGGCGTGTGGCCAATGCCATCGAGTCGCTAAAAACAGCGATGGGCCCTGACTCCGTTAGGTGTGTCGAGGAGGCCCAAGCATGTGGGGAGATCCCGTCCAAACTGGCCCCCGTCTGGACAGAATTCCTCATCGGCGCCAAACCTCAAAACCTCCCTCGGGAGCCGGCGTCTCACAACTTGAGCCTCCTCGGGGAAATCCCCTCCCTGCCTTTCAGTTCCGCGCGGAGGGGATTCCTGTACGGGCTTTGTTATGTATGTAATAACTTGGTAGACTGAATACTGTCAACTAACACAGGTACAAACCTGGCTCTACTTTATTAGGGCCCAAAGTGATTACATTACATGATGGCTGGCCTTTTATACCTGGGCCGCGCACACGTGCGTACAGCCCAATGACTTCCGACTGTGGCACCACCTGGTGGCTAGTAACCCCAAGCATACATACATGACAATATCCCCCTTTAAGATATTAGTAATAGTCTTTTTGCAAATTGAGATGGTCTGGGGCTTTCCGTTCCTGAGTTGATCGTCTCAATTCAACTCCAGCCTTGGGCGAGCGTTCTGAGTCTGTTATGACTGGGGGCTAGGTAGCCGATCTGATGGGTGTGGCAATGATCCATGTCAGGGATTGAAAGTCCAGATTCATTGATGACAGCGGAGTCCTCTGATGACTGAAGGAGGATTGGTTGGTCACTGATTGTGTCTTCCTCAGACTGTTCCGGTTCGTCCGTGTGCTGCAGCTTTATCTGATCAACATGTTTCCTGCATTTTTGCCCATTCTTGAGCTTGACGATAAACACTCTGTTACGCTTCTTGGCCATAACAGTACCAGCGATCCACTTGTGACCTTGACCATAATTTAGTACATACACAGGATTAACGCGTGACACAGCAGCGCGATCATGATACCACTGCTGACTTTAACGCCTGTATTCAACTTGATCGTTCAAGTCAGAGTGGACAAGAGAGAGCTTGGTCTTGAGACCTCTCGTCATTAATAGTTCAGCAGGGGGGGACCCCGGTAAGCGTGTGGGGTCTTGTCCTGAAATAAGCAATATGCATGACAAGCGAGTCTGCAGTGAACCTTGAGTTACACGTTTCATACTCTGCTTGATAGTTTGGACAGCACGCTCTGCTTGACCATTAGATGCGGGTTTGAATAGTGCTGACCTCATATGTTTGATACCATTGAACTCTTGAAACTCCAGACCAGTGAAGCAAAGTCCGTTGTCGCTTACAACGATGTCGGGCAGATCATGAGTGGCAAACATGACACGAAGGCTCTCGATGGTAGCTGTGGATTACTGGATGACATGATTATGCACTCTATCCACTTGGAATATGCATCCACCACAACCAAAAACATCTTTCACACGAAGGGACCTGCAAAGTTGATGTGGATTCTGGACCACAGATTCAGCGGCGATTCCGCTGGTGCTTTACTTAGCTGCATGCAAGTGTTGCACTGATGCACACATGATTCCAGATCAGAGTCAATTCCAGGCCACCATACATGAGACCTGGCAATGACTTTCATCATGACAGTATCGGGATGAGTGCTATGTAGATCATGTACAAATTTCTCTCTGCCTTTCTTAGACATAATAATGCGATTACCTCACAGTAAACAATCTGACTGAATGGATAGTTTGTCTTTGCGACGGTTGTAAGGTTTGGAATCATCACCCATTTGCTTGGGTATGGCAGACCAATCACCACTAAGGACACAAAGTTTCACAACCGATAATATTGGGTCCTGGCTGATCCAGGTCTTAACTTGTTGAGCCGTGACAGGGGTTCCTTTACTTTCAAAAGCATCCATAACTAACAGTAGGTCTGCAGGTTGTGGCGTCTCCACCTCCGGTGTGGGCAAAGGCAGACGGCTCAGTGCATCGGCACAATTTTCGGTGCCAGTTCTATGGCGAATGACATAATCATAGGCAGATAATGTCAGCGCCCACCTCTGGATGTGGGACGATGCATTGGTATTTATATCTTTGTTTTCTGAAAACAATGAAATGAGTGGCTTGTGATCTGTCTCCAGTTCAAACCGAAGACCAAACAGGAACTGATGCATCTTTTTAACCCCATACACACAGGCTAATGCTTCTTTTTCTACCATGCAGTAGGCTCTTTCCGCCTTTGACAAACTTTTAGAAGCATACGCAACAGGTTGTAGTTTACCTGACTCATTAGCTTGTTGGAGCATGCAACCAACTCCATATGATGAAACATCACAGGCCAATACTAGATGATTACACGGATCATAATGTACTTGTTAGAGCAAAGCAGATTAGTAGCTTTCTCAAAAGCTCTATCTTGAGACACACCCCAAACCCAGTTGTCGTCATTTCTTAGCAGCATGTGCAGTGGCTCTAATGAAGTGCTCAATCTAGGTAGGAAATTACCAAAGTAGTTGAGTAGACCAAGGAACGAACGCAGCTCCGTCACATTCTTAGGCTTGGGTGCACTTTTGATGGCCTTGGTTTTCGAGTCCGTAGGTCTGATGCCGTCAGCAGCCATTTTCCTCCCCAAGAATTCGACTTCCGGTGCCATGCAGACACACTTCGAACATTTCCCTCTGTCCATGTAGAACCTCTTCCAGGTTATTCAGATGTTTGGCGGTGTCATGACCTGTGATCAGGATGTCATCTTGGAACACGACTGTCCTAGGGACGGACTTCAGTAGACTCTCCATGTTCCTCTGAAATATGGCTGCAGCCGAGTGAATTCCGAAAGGACACCTGTTGTAGATAATCAGTCCTTTATGAGTGTTGATGCACGTAAGTTTCTTCAACATCTCGACCAGCTCCTGTGTCATGTAGCTGAGGTCAGATCTAGTTTAGTGAATGACTTCCCCCCGGCTAGCATTGCAAACAGGTCATCAGCCTTCGGTAATGGGTATTGATCCTGTTTCGAAACTCGGTTGATCGTAACCTTGGAGTCTCCACAAATCCTGACAGTGCCATTACTCTTCAACACAAGAACAATGGGGCTGGCCCATTCGTTAAATTCGACCAGTGATATGACCCCTTCACGCTGGAGTCTGTCCAGTTCGATTTCAACTTTCTCCCTCATCATGTACGGAACCGCCCGAGCTTTATGATGGACGGGTTTTGCATCCGAGTCCACGTAGATCTGCACCTTGGCTCCCGTGAAATTGCCGATGCCTGGCTCAAACAACGAGGGTAACTTGCTCAGCACTTGAGCACATGGGGTATCATCCTCCGACGACAACGCTTTGATATCGTTCCAATACCATTTGATTTTTATCTAGCCAATTCCTGCCGAACAGCGTTGGACCATTGCTTGGCACAATCCATAACGGTAAATCCAGTCCCTCCGGCACCTACCTCTCGTGGAAGGCCGCAAGCGTACCGGTGGATACCGCATGCTCCATCTCCAGGGACACTGTGGCTCGGATGTAACCGCGGAAGAGAGGCAGGCAGTCGGGCTGAACAACCCCCTCGACCGCCCGCTGCCTGGACCGGTTGATGGCCGCCTTGGCCATGCCCAGGAGCAGTCATACGAGGAGGCCATCCGACCTGCCTGCTCCCCTCTGCACAGGGTGCCCAAAGATTAGGAGTGTGGGACTGAAGTGCAACCAGAATTTGAGGAGCAGCCCCTTCAAATATTGGAAGAGGGGCTGCAACCCCGGCACAGGATAGGCGCAGTGCCAGCTCGTCTGGTGCCATCCAGCCCGCACCTCCGCCATCGAGCATGTCCCTGTCTCTGCTGCTCCTCCGCCATCGAGCATGTCCCTGTCTCTGGTCACCTTGGCAGACACAGCCCTCTCATCCGCCTGCCACCTAAAACCGCGGTCGTGGAGGTACGGATTCCTGAGCAGCAGCTCTCGAAGGTTAGCCACCATTCCAGACGGGGGAGAACTGCGCTTGGTGGTGACTCTGTTCAACAGCTCTATAACTATTTTGTTGCAATCAGAAAATCAAGTGCCCCCTGATTAAAGGGGTTGGGGGGGTGGGGGGAGACGACGACACACCAAACACTTTCAAACGAGTGCTCCCTTTTTTTTTGTTTATTTTTGGGTTTTTTTTTTGAGGGCACTAAAACACAAATTATACAAGTGCCCCCTTGCTAAAAGTAGGGGGTAGGGGGGGGGGCACTAAAACCGGCACAATAAACAAATTAATCTTTAGACAAAACATCAAATTAAAATTTGGTTTCCGGGAGTGATGATGCACTCCAGTCCCTCCGGTGCCCACCTCTCGCGGAAGGCCGCGAGCGTACCGGTGGGCACCACGTGCTCCATCTCCAGGGACACCCAGGCTCGGATGTAACTGCAGAAGTGAGGCAGGCAGGCGGGCTGAACGACCCCCTCGACCGACCGTTGCCTGGACCGTCTGATGGCACCCTTGGCCATCCCCAGGAGCAGTTCTACGAGGAGGCCCTCCGACCTGCTCGCTCCCCTCCGCACAGGGTGCCCAAAGATCAGGTGTGTGTGACTGAAGTGTAACCAGAATTTGGGGAGCAGCCCCTTCAAATAATGGAACTGGGGCTGCAACCTCGCACATTCAATAAAAACATGGAACACGGACTCTTCAGGCTGCAGAAATTGCAGGGGGCCTGGGAGCCCGTGAACCGACTTAAAAACTTATTGCACGGGACTGCTCCGTGCACCACCCTCCAGGCCAAGTCCCCAATAAATAGAGGGAAGACTCTTGCGTAGAGTGTACTCTAATGGGGACCCCCGTCTCCTCCGGACGGCAAGGTCGTGCGCCATGACGTGTCCGGATGGAAGACGAGGATGGCAAGGTGGAGAGTGTGTAAGAGCAGCCCGTACAGGAAACCTCTCCGTGCAGAACTGAAAGGCATGGAGGGGATTTCCCTGAGGCGGCTCAAGTTGTGAGGCGCCGGTTCCCGAGGGAGGTTTTGGGACTTGGCGCCGAAGAGGAATTCCGTCTGGACGGGGGTCAGTTCGGACGGGATCTCCCCACAAGCTTGAGCCTCCTCGACACACCTAACGGAGTCAAGGCCAGCGCTGTTTTTAGCGACTCGATGGCATTGGCTGCGCGCTGGACATCGGCCCAGGATAGGCGCCGGTCCAGCACGTCTGGTGCCATGCAGCCCGCTCCTCCGCCATCGAGAAGGTCCCTGACCCTGGTCACCTTGCCAGACACAGCCCTCTCGTCTGCCTGCCACTTAAAACCGTGGTCATGGAGGTACGGATTCCTGAGCAGCAGCTCTCGAAGGACAGCCGCCATTCCAGACGGGGAGAACTGCACTTGGTGGCGACTCTGTTCAACATCTCTACAACTCTTTTAGTTGAAGACAAAATAAACAATTAAATCAAGTGCCTCCTGATTAAAAAAAGGGGGGGGAGACACTCCAAACAGTTTTCAAGTGCCCTTTTTTGTGTTTTTTTTGTTTTTTGTTTTTTTTATGGGTTTTTTTGGGCACTAAAACCACAAATTATACAAGTGCCCTCTGTAAAAGGGGAGGGGACACTAAAACCGGCAATAAAACAAATTAAACTTTACAACATATAAAATGAAATTAAAATTTGGTTGCCGGGGGTAACGATGCACTCCAGTCCCTCCGGCGCCCACCTCTCGCGGAAGGCCGCGAGCGTACTGGTGGACACCGCGTGCTCCATCTCCAAGGACACCCTGGCGCGGATGTACGCGCGGAAGAGAGGCTGGCAGTCGGGCTGAACGACCCCCTCGACCGTCCGCTGCCTGGACCGGCTGATGGCACCCTTGGCCATGCCCAGGAGCAGTCCTACGAGGAGGCCCTCGGACCTACCCGCTCCCCTCCACACAGGGTGCCCAAAGATCAGGAGTGTGGGACTGAAGTGCAACCAGAAATTGAGGAGCAGCCCCTTTAAATAATAAAACAGGGGCTGCAACCTAGCATATTGCATAAAAACATGGAACACGGACTCTTCCAGACCGCAGAAATTGCAGGCGGCCTGGGAGCCCGCGAACCGGCTTAAAAATTTGTTGCACGGGACTGCTTCATGCACCACCCTCCAGGCCAAGTCCCCGATAAATAGTTGGAGGACTCCCGCGTAGAGTGCCCTTCATCGGGGACCCCCGCCTCCTCCGGACGGCAAGATGGTACGCCATGGCGTGTCCGGACGGCAAACGAGGATGGCAAGGTTGAGAGTGTGCAGGAGCAGCCCGTACAGGAAACCCCTCCGCGCAGAACTGAAAGGCACGGAGGGGATTTCCCCGAGGCGGCACAAGTTGTGAGGCGCCGGCTCCCGAGGGAGGTTCCGGGGTTTGGCGCCGATGAGGAATTCCGTCCGGACGGGGGTCAGTTCGGACGGGATCTCCCCACGTGCTTGAGCCTCCTCGACACACCTAACGGAGTCAGGGCCCAGAGCTGTTTTAAGCGACTCGATGGCATCGGCCGCGCGGCGGACGTCGGCCGAATTTAGGTGCCGTGCCAGCATGTCTGGCGCCATCCAGCCCGCTCCTCCGCCATCGAGCAGGTCCCTGACCCTGGTCACCTCGCCAGCCACAGCCCTCTCGTCCGCCTGCCACCAAAAACCTCGGTCATGGAGGTACGGATTCCTGAGCAGCGGCTCTCGAAGGACAGCCGCCATTCCAGATGGGGGAGAACTGCGCTTGGTGGCGACTCTGTTCAACAGCTCTACAAACTTATGAACATACCCACAGGTGCATACATTTCATCCATCAATGATAAGGGACATCTATTGGCTTAACCTTTCATAACTGTTGCTATATAATTTGCAGATTTATCAAATTTATTACACTTCAAGATATATATGGAAAAGAATCAGCAATCTGGTTTCTGATTTAGTTGCAAAATATCATTATTTTACCTGGAAAAAAGTGAGCAACCATATAAAAACAATAACGCAAATGTAATGTCAAAAGCATTGAAATGACACCATGCAAATTTTGGCACACAATTTATAATACTTATTGAAAATACATTTTAAGGCCAATATTATTTCACACTTGTCTAAAAGGAAGTTTATGCATTGTGAGGCAAGAGAGCCTATGTCAGTTTGAGAAATCACTAAGGAAGTTTTGCAACACAGTTCACCCAGTTTATAAACAAGATGTATACATAGCAAAAAAATTAAGAATATTTTTAATGTTAAAATACATTTTGTAAAATCACTTAGTAAAAGGTTATGCTGCAGCAAATGAAATATTTGGTTACAATGTAGGTTTTAACAAAAGGTGCGAACAATTCGGGCAATATAGATTTACCTTGTAGAAATAAGTAAATAAAACAAGTTATTAAAATGGTAACCTTTGTTTAGGGCAGAGGCCTAACCATGCATAAAGAGATTTTTGGAGTATCATGGTTAATTCCAGGATTTGGAGAAAGGAACAATAACTTAGGCCAAAGAAATTGGGGGGAAAAAACATTTCCCCCTTATTCCCCCAGTTGGTTTCCCTATGATGTATAACACAGAAACATCAAAAACAATTAAAAAAAAATCAAATTCACATCTATTTAATAAGTACTAATTTGTGATGCTATAGAACTTAAAAGGGCTCAAACAAACACATCATGAGACAAATGGTATTTATCCCAAAATGCAGAAAGAGACTAGACAGAAGATTTGTGAGGCATTGACAAATATTATGATTGAGTTGCTGGATACTGGGGAGGTACTAGTAGATTGGAAGCCAGCCAATGTCATGGCCATATTCAAAAAGGGTAGTAAAACAGACACAGAAAACTATAGACCTATTAGTCCCACCTCTATTCATGTAAAATAATGGAATCTGTCATCAGCTGTAAATTTGAGGAGTATCTTTATAATTTTTTTAATTCATTCACAGCATGTGGGTGTCTCTGGCAAGGCCAGCATTTATTACCCATCCCTAATTGCCTGAGAAGGTGGTGGTGAGTTGCCTTCTTGAACCACTGCTGTCCTTATGGTGAAGGTATTCCCACAGTGCTGTTAGGCAGGGAGTTTGAAGATTTTGACCCAGCGACAATGAAGGAACGACGATATACTTCCAAGTTAGGATGGTGTGTGACTTGGAGGGGATCTTGCAGGTTGCGCTATTCCCATGCGCCTGCTGCCCTTGTCCTTCTAGGTGCTAGAGGTCGAGGGTTTGGTAGGTGCTGTCGAAGAAACCTTGGTGAGTTACTGTAGTGCATCTTGTAAACGGTACACACTGCAGCTATGTTACGCCGGTGCTGGAAGGAGTAAATATTGAAGGTGGTGGATGGGGTGCCAAACAAGTGGGCTGCTTTGTCCTGGATGGTGTTGAGCTTCTTGAGTGTTGTTGGAGCTGCACTCATCCAGGCAAGTGGGAAATATTCCATCACACTCCTAGCTGGTGAAAATGCTGGAGTCCATTATTAAGGAAGCAGTAGCAGGACATTTGGAAAAGCATAATTCAATCAAGCAGAGTCAGCATGGTTTTTGAAAGGGAAATCATGTTTGACAAATTTGATGGAGTTCTTTGAGGATGTAACGAGCAGGGTAGATAAGGGGCAACCAGTGGATGTGGTGTATTTGGATTTCCAGAAGGCATTCGATAAGGTGCCACATTAAAGGTTACTGCACAAGATAAAAGTTCACAGGGTTGGGGGTGATATATTAGCATGGATAGATGATTGGCTAACTAACAGAAAAGAGAGAGTCAGGATAAATGGGTCATTTTCCGGTTGGCAAACAGTAACTAGTGGGGTGCCGCAGGGATCAGTGCTGGGGCCTCAACTATTTACAATCTATATTAAGACTTGGATGAAGGGACTGAGTGTAATGTAGCCAAATTTGCTGATGATACAAAGATGGGTGGGAAAGCAAATTGTGAGGAGGACACAAAAAATCTGCAAAGGGATATAGATAGGCTAAGTGAGTGGGCAAAAATTTGGCAGATGGAGTACAATGTAGGAAAATGTGAGGTTATCCACTTTGGCAGAAAAAAAATCGAAAAGCAAATTATGATTTAAATGGAGAAAAATTAAAAGTGCTGCAGTTCAGAGGGACCTGGGGGTCCTTGTGTATGAAACACAAAACATTAGTATACAGGTGCAGCAAGTAATCAGGAAGGCAAATGGAATGTTGGCCTTTATTGCAAGGGGGAAAGAATATAAAAGCAGAGAAGTCCTGCTATATCTGTACAGGGTATTGGTGAGGCCACACCTAGAGTAGTGCATACAGTTTTGGTCTCTGTATTTAAGGAAGGATATACTTGCATTGGAGGCTGTTCAGAGAAAGTTCACTCGGTTGATTCCGGAGCTGAGGGAATTGACTTATGAAGGTAGGTTGAATAGGTTGGGCCGATACACATTGGAGTTCAGCAGAATGAGAGGCGATCTTATCGAAACACATAAGATAATGAGGGGACTCGACAGAGAGGATATTTCCACTCATAGGGAAACTAAAACTAGGGGACATGGGGCTAGAACATCCACTTTTTTTGCATGCTTAATGGCCACTTAACGCCCATTTTACCGCTGAAATTACGTATAAAGTCCATATGTTGCCAATTTTGGCACAAAATGGAAACTGACGGGCATTTTTTGGAAACTTATCGCCGAGTGTTACTTTCCCCATGTGCTTAACGCCGGAAAAAAATATTACCACTCGCCCACTTTTTTGGGGCGGAATCATCAGAATGGGCAAAATCAACTGCCATAACATTACCCAGCGTTACTTTCCGCACGGAAGTAACGCCAAGATGCAATAATACCGCCCGCCCATTTTTTTGTCGTAAAGAGCACATTTGGCGAAACTAACGCCCAGGAGATTACCCACCATCACTTACACTACCTCGCACACATATCGCCGACAATACCGCTCAGCCAAAAAAAAACGCTCAGAAAAAGTGGAACTGTTCTGAACAAACGCCAGCGGTGTGGCTGGCATTTTTAAAATCACAGGTCGCTTCATTCAAAGGGTTGCCTCAACTTCGGGGGAGTTTACATTGACTCTGGAGTTCTTCTCAGGTGAAGTGAACATCTCAACAGACATATTTTCAGTCTCTGGACTTTTGGGGGTTTACTTCAGGTGGATTTTAGTGAGGAAATCAATACTTCTGATCAATCGCTGTTATACTTTCAATGCAATGGGGCCACCAAACAATAACTGTGCTTAAGCAGCGCTTCAGATGTCTTGACCACTCAGGATGGGAGCTACAATACAACCTTGAGCAAGTAGCTAAATTCGTGGTCGTGTGCTCGATGCTGCACAATCTGGCTATTAGGAGGGGACAAGAATTGCCCGAAGTCACTGATGCTCCACCTCATGAGAGAGAGGAAGAGGACGACAAGGTGCTGGACGCTGACCTAGGGCCAGACAATCAGGCTGGCTATGTAATCATGACCACGACCCAATCCAGACCGCAGGGAAGGGCCCGTGGTGGCTACATAGCTGCAAGACTCTTACCTGGAGGAGCTGAAAGAGCGTTGATGTGAGTGACAATGCTGACAGACTGCTGTGTGTGTGCAGCTCAGACATCAATGGTGCCCATTACCTTGGTGCCAGTTAAAGTTTACGTTGATTGATGTTAAGTTGTATTTAACCCTTTCATGTTAAGGAATCACCAGTGTGTAACGGTCCAGCTACCTGAGACAATGCGCAACAAGGTTATGTTCAATAACAAAAATTTTATACTAACATTGGTCTGAAATCATAAGTATCACAGGCAATAACACCCAACCCCCGCCCAAACCCCACTTTTTCCACCATTGACATCAATCAAATGTTCAACATGTCCAGCAACACAGAATACAAAGGCAAAGCAGGAGGGTGATCCCCAGCCCCCATACATTACAACAAATTGCATACACCCAGAGGGAGATATAACACAGCCATCACCTGCAGACATGCACCTCACTTTCCTTCCCTCTCCCTTTCTTCTCCTCACCTCTACCCCTTCCCCTCCATCGCTCCATGGCACCTGGAGCGAGGAAGGGCAAGGAGTAGAGGTACGGGAGTGGTGGGTGCCAAGGGGGCAACATTCTCTGATGCAGAAGTAGGATCTTGGTCCTTGCTCTCATCTGTCGTTCACAGTGGTGGTGCGGAACCTAGGGGTGGAGTGCCGCGCTTGGGGACATAGAAACATAGAAAATAGGTGCAGGAGTAGGCCATTCGGCCCTTTAAACCTGCACCAACATTCAATAAGATCATGGCTTATCATTCAACCTCAGTACCCCTTTCCTGCTTTCTCTCCATACCCCTTGATTGCTTTAGCCGTAAGGGCCATATCTAATTCCCTTTTGAATATATCTAATGAACTGGCCTCAACAATTTTCTACAGTAGAGAATTCCACAGGTTAACAACTCTCCGAGTGAAGAAGTTTCTCCTCATCTCGGTCCTAAATGGCTTACCCCTTATCCTGAGATTGTGACCCCTGGTTCTGGACTTCCCCAGCATCGGGAACATTCTTCCGCCTCAAACCTATTTGTATGTTTCTATGAGATCCCCTCTCATTCTTCAAAACTCCAGCGAATACAAGCCCAGTCGATCCAGTCTCTCCTCATATGTCAGTCCTGCCATCCCAGGAATCAGTCTGGTGAACCTTTGCTGCACTCGCTCAATAGCAAGAATGTCCTTCCTCAGATTAGGAGACCAAAACTGAACACAATATTCCTGGTGTGGCCTCACCAAGGCCTTGCACAACTACAGTAAGACCTCCCTGCTCCTATACTCAAATCCTCTAGCTATGAAGGCCAACATTTCATTTGCCTTCTTCACCGCCTGCTGTACCTGCTTGCCAACTTTCAATGACTGATGTACCATGACACCCAGGTCTGATTGCACCTCCCCTTTTCCTAATCTGTCATCATTCAGATAATATTCTGCCTTCGTGTTTTTGCCAACAAAATGGATAACCTCACATTTATCCACATTATACTGCATCTGCCATGCATTTGCCCACTCACCTAACCTGACCAAGTCCGTCTGCAGCCTCTTAGCATCCTCCTCACAGCTCACACCGCCATCCAACTTAGTATCATCTGCAAACTTGGAGATATTACATTCAATTCCTTCATCTAAATCACTAATGTAGATTGCAAAAGTGGGATCCCAGCACAGAACCTTGCGGTATCCCACTAGTCACTGCCTGCCATTCTGAAAAGGACGCATTTATTCCGACTCTCTGCTTCCCGTCTGCCAAGTTCTCTATCCATGTCAATACATTACCCCCAATACCATGTGTTTTAATTTTGCACACTAATCTCTTGTGTGGGACCTTGTCAAAAGCCTTTTGAAAGTCCAAATTCACCACATCCACTGGTTCTCCCTTGTCCATTCTACTAGTTACATCCTCAAAAAATTCTAGAAGATTTGTCAAGCATGATTTCCCTTTCATAAATCCATGCTGACTTGGACCGATCCTGTCACTGCTTTCCAAATGCTCTGCTATTTCATCTTTAACAATTGATTCCAACATTTTTCCCACCACTGATGTCAGGCTAACTGGTCTATAATTCCCTGTTTTCTCTCTTCCTCCTTTTTTAAAAAGTGGTGTTACATTAGCTACCCTCTAGTCCATAGGAACTGATCCAGAGTCAATAGAATGTTGGAAAATGATCACCAATTTTGTATGTTTCTATGAGATCCCCTCTCATTCTTCTAAACTCCAGTGAATACAAGCCCAGTTGATCCAGTCTCTCCTCATATGTCAGTCCTGCCATCCCGGGAATCAGTCTGGTGATTTCAAGAACCACTTTCTTAAGAACTCTGGGATGCAGCCTATCAGGCCCTGGGGATTTATCGGCCTTCAATCCCATCAATCTCCCAGACACAATTCCTGACTAATAAGGATTCCCTTCAGTTCCTCCTTCTTGCTAGACCCTCGGACCCCCAGTATTTCCGGAAGGTTATTTGTGTCTTCCTTAGTGAAGACAGAACCAAAGTATTTGTTCAATTGGGCTGCCATTTCTTTATTCCCCATTATAAATTCACCTGATTCTGACCTACGTTTGTCTTCACTAACCTTTTTCTCTTCACATATCTATAGAAGCTTTTGCAGTCAGTTTTTATGTTCCCTGCAAGCTTTCTCTCATACTCTATTTTCCCCCCTCCTAATTAAACCCTCTGTCCTCCTCTGCTGAATTCTAAATTTCTCCCAGTCCTCAGGTTTGTTGCTTTTTCTGGACGATTTATATGCCTCTTCCTTGGATTTAACACTATCCCTACTTTCCCTTGTTAGCCACGGATGAGCCACTTTCCCCATTTTATTTTTACTCCAGACAGGGATGTACAATTGCTGAAGTTCATCAATGTGATCTATAAATGTCTGCCATTGCCGATCCACCATCAACCCTTTAAGTATCATTTGCCAGTCTATCCTAGCCAATTCACATCTCATACCATCAAAGTTACCTTTCCTTAAGTTCAGGACCCTAGTCTCTGAATTAATTGTGTCACTCTCCATCTTAAATGAAGAATTCTACTATATGATGGTCACTCTTCCCCAAGGGGCCTTGCACAACAAGATTGCTAATTAGTCCTCTCTCATTACACAACACCCAGTCTAGGATGGCCAGCTCTCTCGTTGGCTCCTCGACATATTGGTCTAGAAAACCATCCCAAATACACTCCAGGAAATCCTCCTTGATACGTCCTTACTATACAGTATAAATGCACACGAGGCCCATGCTTGAGAGAAGGTCAGTCTGTGACCTGTCCTTTATTCCTTAGCACTCAAGTGCAGGAAGTGGGTGGAGCTTCGCCTTTTATATCTGAAGGTCTAGGTTAGGAGTGTCTCCCACAAGTTCACCACCTAGTGGTCAGTGTTCTCACGGTGTACAACTTAGGTCAGTTTATACATGGGTTACAATGTTGGTTGAACACATGACATCACCTCCCCCCCCAAAGTCTTATTGGGATCACAGGTTGAGTCTCTCTGGTGGTTTATGCTCCCTTGTAGAGCGCCTGAGTTGGGGCTCCGGTTGTTGGTCGCTGGCCTGAGTGTCTGCTGTTTGCGGTGCCTCAGGCCTGTCCAGACTGCCCACAGTGACTGGGCTCTGCTCCCTTTGGTTTCTGTGTTTGGTCACCTGTGGTGGAGTGAACTCTACATCGTGTTCTTCTTCTGCTTCTTCTATGGGGTTGCTGAACCTCCTTTTTGTTTGATCCACATGTTTGCGGCAGATTTGTCCATTGGTAAGTTTAACTACCAGAATTCTATTTCTCTCTTTGGCAACCACAGTGCCTGCGAGCCATTTGGGCCCTGCAGCGTAGTTGAGGACAAAAACAGGATCATTTACATCAATACATTACGCCCTCGCATTCCTGTCATGGTAGTCACATTGTGACTGACGCCTGCTCTCGACAATTTCTTTCATGGTGGGGTGTATAAGGGATAACCGGAATTTGAGCGTCCTTTTCATTAGCAGCTCTTCGGGTGGAACCCCTGTGAGCGAGTGTGGTCGGGATCTATAGGCCAACAGGAGGCGTGATAAGCGGGTTTGTAGGGAACCCCCTTGGATTCTGAGCATCCCCTGTTTGATTATCTGCACTGCTCGTTCTGCCTGGCCGTTTGAGGCCGGCTTGAACGGTGCTGTTCTAACATGGTTAATTCCATTGCCTGCCATGAAGTCCTGGAATTCAGTGCTTGTGAAGCACGGACCATTTTCGCTGACCAAGATGTCCGGTAGACCGTGGGCGGTGAACATTGCCTGTAGACTTTCTACCGTGGCAGAGGATGTGCTTCAATTTAAAATGTCACACTCGATCCATTTGGAGTAGGCGTCTACTACAACCAAAAACATTTTCCCCATGAAAGGACCTGCATAGTCCACATGGATGCGTGACCAAGGCTTGGCGGGCCATGGCCAGGGGCTAAGGGGGGCTTCCCTGGGCGCATTGCCCAGCTGGGCACACGTGTTGCACCTGCGAACACAAAGTTCCAGATCTGCGTCTATCCCTGGCTACCAAACGTGTGACCTGGCAATTGCCTTCATCGTGACAATGCCCGGGTGCCCATTGTGGAGTTCTCTGATGAACACCTCTCTGCCCATCTGGGGCATGACTACGCAGTTTCCCCACAGTAGGCAATCGGCCTGAATCGAGAGTTCATCCTTGCGCCTGTGAAATGGTTTAAATTTCTCAGGGCATGCCCTGTACGTGGCTGCCCAGTCCCCATTCAGGACACATTTCTTGACTCGAGACAATAGCGGGTCTCTATTTGTCCAGACTTTAATCTGACGGGCTGTCATGGGTGAGCCTTCGCTTCCGAAAGCTTCAACAGCCATGACCATCTCAGCAGCATGCTCGGTAGCCCCCTCAGTGGTGGCTAGTAGGAGCCTGCTGGGTGCATCGGCGCAGTTTTCGGTGCCCGGTCTGTGCCGAATTGTGTAGTCATAGGAGGCTAACGTGAGTGCCCACCTCTGTATGCGTGCCGATGCGTTTGCATGAATGGCCTTGTTGTCGGCCAAAAGGAACATTAGGGGTTTGTGATCTGTCTCCAGCTCAAATTTCCTGCCAAACAGGTATTGGTGCATTTTCTTTACCGCATATACACATGCGAGCGCCTCCTTTTCTACCATCCCGTAGCCCCTTTCTGCCTGGGAGAGACTTCTGGAGGCATAAGCTACCGGCTGTAACTGACCCTTGGCATTGACATGCTGCAACACACACCTGACACCATAGGAAGACGCATCGCACGTTAACACAAGTTTCTTACATGGGTCATGTAGCGTTAACAGATTGTTGGAACATAACAAATTGCATGCTCTATTAAAAGCCCTTTCCTGGCTGTCCCCCCAGACCCATTTGCGACCTTTGCGTAGGAGCACGTGTAGCGGCTCTAACAGCGTGCTCAATTTGGGAAGAAAGTTACCAAAATAGTTCAGGAGCCCCAGGAACGAATGCAGCTCCGTCGTGGGTGCTCACTGGATCGCTTCCATCTTGGACGCAGTAGGTCTGATCCCGTCTGCTGCTATCCTCATCCCTAGGAATTCTACCTCTAGAGCTAAGAAGACGCACTCGCCTTTTTCAGTCGCAGCCCTACCCGGTCCAGTCTGTGTAGCACCTCCTCCAGGTTGTGGAGGTGTTCTTCAGTATCGTAACCCGTAATGAGGATGTCGTCCTGAAAAACTACCGTCCCTGGAATCGACTTGAGGAGGCTTTCCATATTTCGTTGGAAGATCGCGGTGGCCAAGCGAATCACGAATGGACATCTGTTGTACTCAAACAACCCCTTGTGTGTCGTGATGGTGGTCAGCTTCTTCGACTCACTCGCCAGCTCCTGGGTCATGTAAGCTGAGGTCAGGTCCAATTTTGAAAAAAGTTTGCCACCGGATAGCGTCACAAAGAGGTCCTCCGCTCTCGGTAGCGGGTACTGGTCTTGGAGTGACACCCGATTGATGGTGGCCTTATAATCGCCACATATCCTGACCGACCCATCCGCCTTGAGCACCAGCACAATCGGGCTCGCCCAGTCACTGAATTCGACTGGCGAGATGATGCCTTCCCTCAGCAGGCGGTCCAATTCGCCTTCTATCTTTTCCTGCATCACGTACGGCACCGCTCTGGCATTGTCGTGTACTGGCCTGGCGTCCGGGTTTATGTGAATCACTACCTTGGCCCCCATGAAAGTGCCAATGCCGGGTTGAAATAATGAGTCAAGTTTGTCCAGGATCTGTGAGCATGATACTCGCTCCACAGAGGAAATTGCATTGACATCGCTCCATTTCCAGTTCATGACAGCAAGCCAACTCCTCCCCAGTAGTGCGGGACCGTCCCCTAGGACAATCCAGAGTGGCAGTCTGTTCTCCGAATCTTTGTGGGACACGACTACCGTGGCGCTGCCTAGCACCAGAATGATCTGCTTTGTGTAAGTCCATAGCTGTGCGCCAATCGGCGATAATTTTGGCCTCCTGGCCTTGGATGCCCACAACTTTTCGAACTGTTTGATACCCATCAGGGACTGACTGGCCCCCGTGTCTAACTCCATTGATACTGGGATGCCATTGAGGAGCACTTTCATCATTATCGGTGGTGTCCTGGTGTATGAACTGTATACGTGCTCCACATGAACTCGCTGAACTTCAGCTTCCAGCGATTTCCCCCAGCGTTCATTTCTGCAATTTCTGCAGGTATTTTGCTCACCTCTGCAAACTCCGGCTGAGTGTGTGCCTCCACGCCTCCAACATGTGTTGCGGTTTGAAACAAAAGGTCCCTTGCCAGTCGATCGTCCCTGACTGCCCCTGTTATTGCCCTTGAGTGCGCCATTAACAGGTGTTGATGGCCCCATTACTGGCCGCATTGTCCCTTGCAATAGCGTGAATCACCGTTCAGCTTGCCATTGTCTCTGTTGAACTCCCCCTCTGGGTTCAACTACATGTTGGGGCATGCCCTATTGCCCTTGTCTGCCTTGAGAACTGTGTGCTGCTTTAACAATGTTGAATCTCTGTCCCAGCCATTCCTTAACACAGTACCTCTCGTCTGTTCTGCTAGCGGCCATGCTCGCGTGGTTTAAATCCCAGTTTCTTGTCACCATTGATACGTCCTTACTATACAGTACAAATGCACACGAGGCCCATGCTTGAGAGAAGTGGGTGGAGCTTCCCCTTTTATATCTGAAGGTCTAGGTTAGGAGTGTCTCCCACAAGTTCACCACCTAGTGGTCAGTGTTCTCACGGTGTACAACTTAGGTCAGTTTATACATGGGTTACAATGTTGGTTGAATACATGACACTCCTCCACCGTATTGTTACCAGTTTGGTTAGCCCAATCTATATATAGATATAGATTAAAGTCATCCATGATAACTGCTCTACCTTTATTGCACTCATCCCTAATTTCTTGTTTGATACCATCCCCAACCTCACTACTACTGTTTGGTGGTCTGTACACAACTCCCACTTGCGTTTTCTGCCCTTTGGTATACCGCAGCTCCACCCATACAGCTTCCACATCATCCAAACTAATGTCCTTCCTTACTATTGCGTTAATTTTCTCTTTAACCAGCAATGCTACCCCACCTCCCTTTTCTTTCTGTCTATCTTTCCTAAATGTTGAATACCCCTGGATGTTGAGTTCCCATCCTTGGTCACCCTGGAGCCATGTCTCCGTAATCCCAATAATATTACATTCGTTAATAGTTGCCTGCGCAGTTAATTCGTCCACCTTATTACGACTATTCCTTGCATTGAGACACAGAGCCTTCAGGCTTGTCCTTTTAACACTCTTTGTCCCTTTAGAATTATGCTGTAATGTGGCCGTTTTTGATTTTTGCATTGGATTTCTCTGCCCTCCACTTTTATTCTTCTCCTTTCTATCTTTTGCTTCTGCCCCCATTTTACTTCCCTCTGTCTCCCTGCATAGGTTCCCATCCCCTTGCCACATTAGTTTAACCCCTCCCCAACAGCAGTAGCAAACAATTCCCCTCGGACATCGGTTCTGGTCCTGCCCAGGTGCAGACCGTCCGTTTTGTACTGGTCCCACCTCCCCCAGAACCGGTTCCAATGTCCCAGGAATTTGAATCCCCCCCTCTTGCACCATTCCACAAGTCACATATTCATCTTAACTATCCTGCTAGTTCTACTCTGACTAGCACATGGCACTGGTAGCAATCCTGAGATTACAACGTTTGAGGTCCTATTTTTTAATTTAACTCCTAGCTCCCTAAATTCAGCTTGTAGGACCTCATCCCATTTTTTACCTATATCGTTGGTACCTATATGCACCACAACAACTGGCTGTTCACCTTCCCCCTCCAGAATGCCCTGCAACCGCTCAGAGACATCCTTGACCCTTGCACCAGGGAGGCAACATACCATCCTGGAGTCTCGGTTGCGACCGCAGAAATGCCTATCTATTCCCCTTACAATAGAAACCCCTACTACTATAGCTCTCCCACTCTTTTTCCTGCCCTCCTGTGCAGAAGAGCCACCCCTGGTGCCATGGACTTGGCTGCTGCTGCCTGCCCCTGATGAGTCATTTCCCCCAACAGTACCCAAGGTGGTGTATCTATTTTGGAGGGAGATGACCGCAGAACATCCCTGCACTACCTTTCTTCCACTGTTCTGCCTGATGGTCACCCATTCCCTATCTGCCTGTGTAACCTTTACCTGCGGTGTGACCACCTCACTAAATGTGCTATTCATGACATCCTCAGCATCGTAGATGCTCCAGAATGAATCTATGCGCAGCTCCAGTGCTGCAATGCGGTCTGTCAGGAGCTGCAGTTGGATACACTTCCTGCACACACATACACACAGAAGTGTCCCTGATTTCCCACATAGCACAGGAGGGGCATGACACAGATCTGGGCTCTACTGCCATGACTTAACCCTTAAATTAATTTAATTTGGCAAAAATGCCAAAGGTTTTTAACTGATAAGGAAAAGAAAAGAAAAAGAAAAACTACTCACCAATCACCAGCCAATCACTTACCCCCTTGGCTGTGACATCACACTTTGATTTCTTTTTACTTCTTTTTTGCTTTCTGTCCCTGCTGCAGCTGCACCAGCTGGGTCATCCTCCTACGCTGCCACTCCCTCTGACTGCTGCGCCTTATATGTGCCTCCCCACGACTCACTGCTCCTCCGCGATGCTGCCGATCCCTCTGACTGCTGGACCTTTTATGCGCCTCCCCATGACTCACTGCTCCTCTTTGACACTGCCGCTCCCTCCGACTGCTGGGCCTTTTATGGGTCTCCCCACGACTCACCGCTTCTCCTCGACGCTGGGACACTGGGAGGCCTGTGCCAGCAGTGTTCCTGGCTATCACATCCAGGGCCTCCGCCATCCATGGAATGTACTCGGTCATGGTGGCCAGCTGTCGGGATATGCCTCCCAATGTTTCGATGAGCTAGTCACCAATGTCTACAGTCCTCCTGGACAACTGTACCATCTCTCTGCTGTCATGTGGCGCTCGTGGAACAGACCTGACGTGTCTACGAGACCTCCGTGTGGTCGGTGCCATCCTGGGGACATGTGGGGTGCCCTGTGGTGAGGTGCTTGGGGCCGGTGCCTCCAGAGTGGAGGCAGGAATGACCGGAGGACCACTAATTGGCCTTGGGCTGGAATGGCTTCTGGAGCGTGGCGATGCAGGTTCCTTGAAGTCCGCGCTCTCATCCGTGGAGAACAGACCCAGTGGATTGATGGACGAGAATCAGAGCTCCTCAGCACCAGATGTGGATCGTCTTGAGAGTTGGGCCCCGCGCTCCAACCTTCTGGCCTCTGTGGTCTTGCCTTGTGGACGTGTTACTGGCTGAGCTGCAAAACACAAATGAGGTTATTATTGGAGAAGGGGATGCTAGGGTCACAAGGTGAGTCCAGCGGTACACACAGCATATGGACGACAAAAGCACCACCGCTCTCAAAATCATCGCAGATATCACATTTCATGACCATCAACACATTTGCATTCCAATGATTTTCATTAGGCCATCATTATTTCTAGGACAATTTTAGAAATCATCTATCATATATGATTGTTCGGATATGAATGGGTGTGGCATCTATTGACTTCACATCACGCAATGGTAAGCTTTACTCACATGGCATCACTTCACGGTCTGCAGATACGTCTGTGGCTGTCCGGGGGTGCTTCCCCACGAGTGTGAGCACCTGCTCCTCCATCTCAGTGATGTCCACCCGTTCGCTTCTGCACGGACTTCATCGTCAATAGCTTCTTTTGTAAAAGGTGACAGGACGACATGGCATGAGATCATTGCATGATATCATTGCTAGGTACTGTAACAGAGACTGTTGCAACACATAACCGACAGATGTAATCATGATTATTATGAAAATGATCATTCTTTACCTAAAGACATACACCGTGGCCGCAGGCTTTGAGTAAAACATTCCCGGTAAAAGTGAAAGACCTCACATCGTTTGCGGCATTAGTTGCCCTCACGCACCTCATTGGTTGCCGACGAGACCACCTCTGCTATCTCGGTCCATATCCTCTGGTAGGCCTTTGGGGTGGGCTTCCCACGCCCTCACTGTGTCAAATCACCCCAGCGTGACTTGACCTCCTGCAGGAGGGAGGCATTTGCCTCGTCCGAGAACCTCCTGGCCATTTTACGCCTTCCAATGTGCTCCTGTCCCACCTCACTGCTCTCTCCAGTGTCAGTCTCCACAGCGTGCTGTGATGCCTCCTCCTCTCTCTCCATTATAGGCCAAATTCGGGCATATATGTGGCTGGTAACAGCTAATGTTTGTTTGCCTACTTGCTGTGAAGCTCTAAAGTCTCCCTCCTTCCTCCCAAAGCAGCCACACGACACCCAGATATGCCTTCAGTCCCTCTGAGCTCCCTCTCTCTCTGTCTCCTCTTCTGCGCATGTCATGATGACCCTTGACCTCCTGAATCGCGGAATTGAGCGTTGTCATGCCGTTGCTAAGGACGGCCACACTTTACGGCAGAAGGCCAAAAAAATTTAACGCTGCCACCCATTTCATATCGCTCACGGTAATGCCCATTTTCAAAAATGGAGACGAGGTGCTTTGAGAATGGGTGAGAAGGCAGAGATCTGAAAACCCTTTATTAATGCCCACGCCGGAAATAATGCCCATTTTTGGGCAATAAGCACAAAAGTGGAGGTTCTAGCCCATGGTCTCAGAATAAGGGACCGCCCATTTAGAACTGAGATGAGGAGGAATTTTTTCTCTCAGGGTTGTAAATCTATGGAATTCTCTGTCCCAGAGAGCTGGGAAGGCTGGGTCATTGAAGGCGATGATAAACAGATTTTTGAGCGATAAGGGAATAAAGGGTTATGGGGAGCGGGCAGGGAAGTGGAGCTGAGTCCATGATCAGATCAGCCATGATCTTATTAAATGGTGGAGCAGACTCGAGGGGCCAAATGGCTTACTTCTGCTCCTATTTCTTATGTTCTTATGTAACTTGTGCCTTGTAGATGGTGGAAAGGCTTTGGGGATTCATGAGTCCCTTGCCACAGAATACCCAGCATCTGACCTGCTCTTGTAGCCACAGTATTTATGTGGCTGGTCCATTTACATTTCTGGTCAATGGTAACCCCAGGGATATTGATGGGGGCGGTGGAGGGGGGGGGGGTTGACAATGGTATTGCTGTTGAATGTCAAGGGGTGGTGGCTAGACTCTCTCTTGTTGGAGATGGTCATTTCCTCGCATTTGTGTGGCACGAATGTTACTTGCCGCTTATCAGCCCAAACCTCAATGCTGTCCAGGTCTTGCTGCCTGCGGGCACAGACTGTGTCATTATTTGGGGAGTTGCGAATGGAACTGAACACTGTGCAATCATCAGCAAACATCCCCACTTCTGACCTTATGGTGGAGGGAAGGTCATTGATGAAGCAGCTGAAGATGGTTGGGCTTGGGATACTGTCTGAGGAACTCCCGGAGTGATGTCCTCGGGCTGAGATGATTAGCTTCCAACAACCACAATGATCTTCCTTAGTGCTAGGTATGACTCCAGCCAGTGGAGAGTCTTCCGCCTGATTCCCATTGACTTCAATTTTACCAGGGCTCCTTGATGCCACATTCAGTCAAAGGCTACCTTGATGTCAAAGGCTGTCAGCTCTTTTGTCTATGTTTGGACTAAGGCTCTCATGAGGTCTGGAGACAAGTGATCCTGGCGAAACCCAAACTGAGCATCGGTGAACAGGTTAGTGGTGAGTATGTGTTGCTTGATAGCACTATCGACGACACCTTCCACTTGCTAATGATTGAGAATAGGTTGATGGGTGGTTGGATTGGATTTGTCCTGCTTTTTATGGACAGGGCATACCTGGGCAATTTTCCACTTTGTCGGGTAGATGCCAGTTTGTAGCTGTACTGGAATTGCTTGGCTAGTGGCGCGGCTAGTTCTGGTCACAAGTCTTCAGCACTACAGCTGGGATGTTGTCGGGGCCCAGAGCCTTTGCTGTATTCAGTGCGCTCAGCCGTTTCTTGATATCCGTAGAGTGAATCAAATTAGCTGAAGATTGGTATCTATGAAGTTGTGGCCCTCAGGAGGAGGCCAACCTCCTCAATGAGACTTCCAAAAGGCATTTGGTCAAGTCCCTCATGATCTGCAAATCTAAAGCTATGGTGATTTATGGTGAACCATGGGAATGAATAAGAAACTAGATGAAGGATAGAAAGCTAGGAGTACTCAGTAGGGAAGTTAGGTTAGGGTGGGGGTGAAAAACTGAATAGGTGCCCCAGGGCTCGCTGTGGGGGCCACTATTAATTCTCATTCACTTAAATGACCTCGACTCAGAAATGCAATGGAAAGTGATAACATTTGCTGATTAACAAACTGGCAGGGAGAGTGGATGTGGAAGTAGCTCAAAAATATCAGAATGAGTTTTCCAAAATAAGTATGTAGGCAGATAATTGGCAGATTTAATTAATGGCCCGGAATTTGCGGTCAGCACGGCAAAGCAAAGTTTTTATAACATTTTTATTTTTATTAAAATGGATAAATATGACACTACACAAAATCAAAATTAGTTTTTCAGGGCCATAAACTTTGTTTAGCAGTCAGTACGCTGTTAAAACCCCAGTTACCTAATTCATTCGGGTCTAACTTTTAATGGGGTATTTAAATGCATGGTTACTGCAGAAGAGCCGAAGTTTTGTCAGTCTCAGTGATTTGAGAAGTTACACTGATTGCCGGCTCTTTGGGGGAGAAGGGGGGCACAATGCAGCCTGTGAAGGAGCAGTGAATGACAGACTGCAACTTCAGGATTTCCGCATTCGGCTGCACATGCACTAAATCTTTAACTTGCTGTTAGTTTCAAAGGCGAAATGATAGCGAACCATCCTCAGGACTGCAAATTCCAGGGCAATGTAGACAAGTGCAAAGTATTGCACATAGGTTGGAAAACTAAGCAACACATATACTCCATAAGTGATTTTGGAATAGCTAAGGATGAAGTGGAAAGAAACCTTGGTGTTTTAGTAGACTCAACCAAATGCTATATATGTCCAACCAAAGTAGAGCAGCAATCAACAAAACCAATAGAATGTTGAAATATAGAACCAAAACAGTTGAATATACGTCACAGGAAGTCAAACTGTACAGGGATCTATTCAGACCTTGAGTTCTGCATCCAGGAAGATGGCTATGGTTGTCACAGGCCAGTGAACACAGTCCCAGGACATCACTGCAGGTGTTCCTCAGGGAAGCATCCTCAACCTAACCATCTGCAGCTCTTTTATCAATGACCAGCCCTCTACCATAAGGTCAGGAATTGGGCTGTTTGTTGATGATTCCACAGAATTCAGCTCCATTAACAACTCCTCAAATAATTAAGCAGCCCATGCTATCCTGCAACAGGACCTGGATAATATTAGGCTTGGGTTGACAAGTGGCAAGTAACATTCACGCCACATCAGTGCTAGGTAATGGCCATCTTGAACAAGAGGAATGAACAAGAGGAAGCCCAGCCACCTCCCCTGACCTTCAATGGCACCACCATCACCGAATCACCCACCATCAACAACCTGAGCATTATCATTTACTAGAAACTGAACTCGAACAACCATATCAACACTGTGGCTACAAGACACAATAGAGGCTTGGTACTGTGTGACGAGTGGCTCACCTCATAGCTCCTCCAAGGCTAGTCACCATCTACAAGGTTCAAATCAGGAGTGTGCTGGAATACTACCCACTCACCTGGATGGGTGTGGGCACAATAACACTGAAGAACCTCAACATGTCCAGGACAGAGAAATTTGCTTGACTGGTGCCCTTGCACCCTCCACCATCAGTGTACTGTGGCTGCAGTCTGAATGATTTACAGATGCACTGCAGCAATTCACCAAGGTTACTTCAATGGCACTCCCCTCCCCTGCGACCCCACCACAAAAACAAACAAGACTAACAATGTTGTGGGAACACCATAACCTTCAAGTTCCCTGCCAAGTCACACACCATACTGACTTGGGCATATATTGCCATTTCTTCATCGTCAGTGGGTTAATATCATGAAATTCATTGCCTAAATCATTGTGCGAGCTCCATCACCACAAGGACCTGACAGGGGATAGGATAAGGGGAGCAGGGTTTTGGGTGAGCCAAAGTTTATGGATCCTAGAGGATGAGCAGCATGTATATAAGTAAGAGGAGGGGGTGACAGACAGATTCTGGGGGGACTATGGAGGTAACTATGTGGGGTGGGAAGAGAACTCACTGTTGGAGATGTTTGGTATGATTGGATAGGTAAGAATGAAACCAAGTGAGAGCAATCGCATTGAGTTAGATAAGAGAGGAAAGGATTTGGAGGAGCATGCTGTGATCGACCATGTCAAAAGCTGCAGGGGCTCGAAGAGAATAAGGAGAGATAATGCACCATGATCACAGTCAGAGAAGGTCATTTGTGACTTATGGTTAGGGCTGTGAGAGAGACATGAACCTGATTGGAGAGAAAGGGAGGTTGGAGATGGGACAAAGAGTTCGAGGGTAGGTTTTAGAGAGTGATGACAGCAGTTTTGAAAGGGAGGAGGACTGTGCCTGAGGAGAGGTGTCATGTATGTACTTTTGGGATCACTAACCACTAGATGGCATCACTGTTGGAGGCCATTGGGCTGCATGAATGAGCATGCAGCCCAAGTATAAAAGGCCAGCCATTTTGTATATTAATCACTTTGGGCCTTAATAAAGCAGAGCCATGGTTATACCTCTTGGAGTTAAACAGTACTCAGTCTAACAGTTATTGCATACACAACATTTGGTGACGGGGCAACAAGAACCTTTGTATGCAAAAATGAGCACAATTGGATTGTTGGAGCGATTTGTGGAAGGAGAAGATTGGGTAGACTTTGGGAGCATTTGAGTCAGTTCTTCGTGGCCAACAGAATGGAGGAGATCGGCGACGCAGATCGGCGCCGTGCGGTGTTCCTCACGGTTTGCGGTTCAAAACTTTATAGTCTGATAAAGAATCTACTCCTGCCTGTGAGTCCAACAGAGAAGACGTATGATGAATTGTGTACACTGGTACAGGACCACCTTAAGCCAGATGAAGGCATCATCATCTCGAGATACAGATTTTACACGCATGTTCACTCAGAGGGCCAGAATGCAGCGGAATTCTTTGCTGACCTGAGACATCTAGCGGGACCGTGTAAGTTCGGGGCTGTGTTGGCAGACATACTGCGGGACTTCTTTGCAATTGGCATCAACCACGAGGTGATCCTGCATAAACTACTAGCATTGGAGACATTGGACTTGAACAGGGCCATCACGATCGCTCAGTCATGCATGATGATAGATAGAATCTAAAGCAGATTTCAGTGAAAAATCGAAATTCAGCAAGTACTGTAAATATGATTGATTCGGTGTTCAGCAGAGCGGCACATGGCAGAGCCTTCCCGACAGCGTATGCAAAACCTGTGGCTGCCCAAAGTCTGCCAGCGGGAATGCATCCGATTTCTCCATGTTGGTGTTGTGGGGGAAATCACCGGCATCAGCAGTGCCGATTTAAGCAATATAGTTGCAAAAACTGTCTGAGAATGGGGCATCTCCAGCGCAAGTGTCCGCAGATGAGCAAGCGTGCTGTGACACACCACGTGGAGGATGAGGGTCAGACTAGCACGGATCCGGATACGTAATCCGAGGTACTAAAGGAGGAAGTGTATGGACTGTACTCATTCTTAACTAAGAGCAAACCGATAATGATCAACGTGAAATTTAATGGGGTGCCGGTAACTGGACACAGGGGCGAGTCAATCAATAATGAGCCAGAGGGCATTTGACAAGCTGTGGGATAATAAGGCTGTGAGGCCCAGGCTGAGTCCAGTCAATGGCAAGTTGCGCACGTACACCAAAGAACTCATAACCGTGATTGGCAGTGCCACAATTAAAGTGTCGTATGACAGTGCAGTTCACAAGGTCCCGCTATGGATTGTCCCAGGCAATGGCCCAATGCTGTTCTGCAGGAATTGGCTTGAAAAAAATCAGATGCGATTGGAACTGATACGTCCTTACTACACAGTATAAATGCACACGAGGCCCATGCTTGAGAGAATGTCAGTCTGTGACCTGTCCTTTATTCCTTAGCACTCAAGTGATGAAGGTGGGTGGAGCTTCCCCTTTTATACCTGAAGGTCCAGGTTAGGAGTGTCTCCCACCTAGTGGTCAGTGTTCTCAAGGTGTACAACTTAGGTCAGTTTATACATGGGTTACAATGCTGGTTGAATACATGACATCACTTCCCCCCCCAAAGTCTTATTGGGATCACAGGTTGAGTCTCTCTGGTGGTTTACGCTCCCTTGTAGAGCGCCTGAGTTGGGGTTCCGGTTGTTGGTCGCTGGCCTGAGTGTCTGCGGTTTGCAGTGCCTCAGACCTGTCCGGACTGCCCACAGTGACTGGGCTCTCCTCCCTTTGGTTCCGGTGTTCGGTCACCTGCGGTGGAGTGAACTCTATATCGTGTTCTTCCTCTGCTTCTTCTATGGGGTTGCTGAACCTCCTTTTTGTTTGATCCACATGTTTGCGGCAGATTTGTCCATTGGTAAGTTTAACTACCAGAATCCTATTTCCCTCTTTGGCAACCACAGTGCCTGCAAGCCATTTGGGCCCTGCAGCGTAGTTGAGGACAAAAACAGGATCATTTACATCAATACATCGCGCCCTCGCATTCCTGTCATGGTTGTCATATTGTGACTGACGCCTGCTCTCGACAATTTCTTTCATGGTGGGGTGTATAAGGGATAATCGGGTTTTGAGCATCCTTTTCATTAGTAGCTCTGCGGGTGGAACCCCTGTGAGCTAGTGTGGTCGGGATCTATAGGCCAACAGGAGGCGTGATAAGCGGGTTTGTAGGGAACCCCCTTGGAATCTGAGCATCCCCTGTTTGATTATCTGCACTGCTCGTTCTGCCTGGCCGTTTGAGGCCGGCTTGAACGGTGCCGTTCTAACATGGTTAATTCCATTGCCTGCCATGAAGTCCTGGAATTCAGTGCTTGTGAAGCACGGGCCATTGTCGCTGACCAAGATGTCCGGTAGACCGTGGGTGGCGAACATTGCCTGTAGACTTTCTACCGTGGCAGAGGATGTGCTTGAATTTAAAATGTCACACTCGATCCATTTGGAGTAGGCGTCTACTACAACCAAAAACATTTTCCCCATGAAAGGACCTGCATAGGCCACATGGATGCGTGACCAAGGCTTGGCGGGCCATGGCCAGGGGCTAAGGGGGCCTTCCCTGGGCGCATGGCCCAGCTGGGCACACGTGTTGCACCTGCGAACGCAAAGTTCCAGATCTGCATCTATCCCTGGCCACCAAATGTGTGACCTGGCAATTGCCTTCATCGTGACAATGTCCGGGTGCCCATTGTGGAGTTCTCTGATAAACACCTCTCTGCCCATCTGGGGCATGACTACGCGGTTGCCCCACAATAGGCAATCGGCCTGAATCGAGAGCTCATCCTTGCGCCTGTGAAATGGTTTAAATTTCTCAGGGCATGCCCTGTACGTGGCTGCCCAGTCCCCATTCAGGACACATTTCTTGACTAGAGACAATAGCGGGTCTCTATTTGTCCAGACTTTAATCTGACGGGCTGTCATGGGTGAGCCTTCGCTTCCGAAAGCTTCAACAGCCATGACCATCTCAGCAGCATGCTCGGTAGCCCCCTCAGTGGTGGCTAGTGGGAGCCTGCTGAGTGCATCGGCGCAGTTTTCGGTGCCCGGTCTGTGACGAATTGTGTAGTCATAGGCAGCTAACGTGAGTGCCCACCTCTGTATGCGGGCCGATGCGTTTGCATTTATGGCCTTGTTGTCGGCCAAAAGGGATGTTAGGGATTTGTGATCTGTCTCCAGCTCAAATTTCCTGCCAAACAGGTACTGGTGCATTTTCTTTACCGCATATACACATGCGAGCGCCTCCTTTTCTACCATCCCGTAGCCCCTTTCTGCCTGGGACAGACTCCTGGAGGCATAAGCTACCGGCTGTAACTGACCCTTGGCATTGACATGCTGCAACACACACCCGACACCATAGGACGACGCATCGCACGCTAACACAAGTTTCTTACATGGGTCATATAGCGTTAACAGATTGTTGGAACATAACAAATTGCATGCTCTATTAAAAGCCCTTTCCTGGCTGTCCCCCTAGACCCATTCACGACCTTTGCGTAGGAGCACGTGTAGCGGCTCTAGCAGCGTGCTCAATTTGGGAAGAAAGTTACCAAAATAGTTCAGGAGCCCCAGGAACGAACGCAGCTCTGTCGTGTTATGGGGTCTGGGTGCTCACTGGATCGCTTCTGTCTTGGATGCAGTAGGGCTGATCCCGTCTGCTGCTACCCTCATCCCCAGGAATTCTACCTCTGGAGCTAGGAAGACGCACTTCACCTTTTTCAGTCGCAGACCTACCCGGTCCAGTCTGCGTAGCACCTCCTCCAGGTTGTGGAGGTGTTCTTCAGTATCGTAACCCGTAATGAGGATGTCGTACTGAAAAACCACCGTCCCTGGAATCGACTTGAGGAGGCTTTCCATATTTCGTTGGAAGATCGCGGCGGCCGAGCGAATCCCGAACGGCCATCTGTTGTATTCAAACAACCCCTTGTGTGTCAGCCAGCTCCTGGGTCATGTAAGCTGAGGTCAGGTCCAATTTTGAAAAAAGTTTGTCACCGGATAGCGTCGCAAAGAGGTCCTCCGCTCTCGGTAGCGGATACTGGTCTTGGAGTGACACCCGATTGATGGTGGCCTTGTAATCGCCACATATCCTGACCGACCCATCCGCCTTGAGCACCGGCACAATCGGGGTCGCCCAGTCACTGAATTCGACTGGCGAGATGATGCCTTCCCTCAACAGGTGGTCCAATTCGCCTTCTATCTTTTCCCGCATCACGTACGGCACCGCTCTGGCCTTGTGGTGTACTGGTCTGGCGTCCGGGTTTATGTGAATCACTACCTTGGCCCCCATGAAAGTGCCAATGCCGGGTTGAAATAATGAGTCAAATTTGTCCAGGACCTGTGAGCATGATACTCGCTCCACAGAAGAAATTGCATTGACATCGCCCCATTTCCAGTTCATGACAGCAAGCCAACTCCTCCCCAGTAGTGCGGGACCGTCCCCTGGGACAATCCAGAGTGGCAACCTGTTCTCCGAATCTTTGTGGGTCACGACTACCTTGGCGCTGCCTAGCACCGGAATGATCTGCTTTGTGTAAGTCCGTAGCTGTGCGTCGATCGCCGATAATTTTGGCCTCCTGGCCTTGGATGCCCACAACTTTTCGAACTGTTTGATACCCATCAGGGACTGGCTGGCACCCGTGTCTAACTCCATTGATACTGGGATGCCATTGAGGAGCACTTTCATCATTATCGATGGTGTCCTGGTGTATGAACTGTATACGTGCTCCACATGAACTCGCTGAACTTCAGCTTCCAGCGATTTCCTCCAGTGTCCATTTCTGCAATTTCTGCAGGTATTTTGCTCATCTCTGCAAACTCCGGCTGAATGTATGCCTCCACGCCTTCAGCATGAGTTGCGGTTTGAAACAAAAGGTCCCTTGCCAGTCGATCGTCCCTGACTGCCCCTGTTATTGTCCTTGAGTGCACCATTAACAGGTGTTGATGGCCCCATTACTGGCCGCATTGTCCCTTGCAATGGCGTGAATCTCTGTTCAGCTTGCCATTGTCTCTGTCGAACTCCCCCTCTGGGTTCGACTACATGTTGGGGCATGCCTGACTGCCCTTGTCTGCCTGGAGAACTGTGTGCTGCTTTAACAATGTTAAATCTCTGTCCCAACCATTCCTTAACACAGTACCTCTCGTCTGTTCTGCTAGTGGCCATGCTCGCGTGGTTTAAATCCCAGTTTCTTGTCGCCATTGATACGTCCTTACTACACAGTATAAATGCACACGAGGCCCATGCTTGAGAGAAGGTCAGTCTGTGACCTGTCCTTTATTCCTTAGCACTCAAGTGATGAAGGTGGGTGGAGCTTCCCCTTTTATACCTGAAGGTCCAGATTAGGAGTGTCTCCCACCTAGTGGTCAGTGTTCTCACGGTGTACAACTTCGGTCAGTTTATACATGGGTTACAATGCTGGTTGAATACATGACAGGAACGACATCAAGGCGTTGTCGTCAGAGAAAGATGCATGTGCCCAAGTTCTGAGCAAGTTCCCCTCGCTGTGCGAACCAGGCATTGGCAACTTCATGGGAGCCAAGGTGCAGATCAACGTGGACTTGGATGCAAGACCTGTCCATCATAAATCTCGGGCAGTTCCGTATATGATGAAGGAGAAGGTTGAAATCGAACTCGACAGACTCCAGTGTGAAGGGATCATATCATCGGTTGAATTTAATGAATGGGCCAGCCCCATTGTTTCTGTGCTGAAAAGTGATGGCACAGTCAGAATCTGTGGAGACTACAAGGCTACGATCAACAGGGTTTCGAAACAGGATCAGAACCCATTACCGAAGGCTGATGACTTGTTTGCAATGCTAGCCGGGGGGAAGTCGTTCACCAAACTGGACTTGACGTCGGCCTACACGACACAGGAGCTGGTCGGGACATCGAAGAGATTTACGTGCATTAACACGCATAAAGGACTGTTTATTTATCACAGGTGCCGTTTTGGAATTAGCTCGGCTGCAGCAATATTTCAGAGGAACAAGGAGAGTCTACTGAAGTCCATTTCAGAACCGTTGTGTTCCAAGATAGCATCCTGATCACAGATCGTGACTCCGAGGAATATCTGAACAACCTGGAAGAGATTCTACATCGTCTGGACAAAGTGGAACTCAGACTGAAATGCTCGAAGTGCGTCTTCATGGCACCAGAGGTCGAATTCCTGGGGAGGAAAATTGCTGCTGATGGCATCAGGCCCACGGACGCGAAAACCAAGGCCATCAAGAATCCACCCAAGCCATAGAATGTGACCGAGCTGCGTTCGTTCCTGGGTCTACTCAACTACTTCGGTAACTTCCTACCTAAATTGAGCATCTTATTAGAACCACTGCACATGCTGCTCAGAAAAGGCGACAGCTGGGTGTGGGGTGCGTCTCAAGACAGAGCTTTTGAAAAAGCCACTAATCTGCTTTGCTCTAACAAGCTGCTGGTACATTATGACCCATGTAAACGTTTAGTATTGGCCTGTGATGCTTCATCATATGGAATTGGTTGCGTACTCCAACAAGTTAATGAGTCGGGGAAACTTCAAGCAGTCGCGTATGCTTCAAAACGTTTATTTAAAGCGGAAAAAGCCTACAGCATGGTAGAGAAAGAAGCACTAGCCTGTGTGTACGGGGTAAAAAAGATGCATCAGTACCTGTTTGGTCTTCGGTTTGAACTGGAGACAGATCGGAATTGTGCCGATGCTTTGAGCTGTCTGCCGTTGCCCACACCGAAGGTGGAAACGCCACAACCTGCGGACCTATTGTTAGTTAAGGATGTTTTTGAGAGTGAAGGAACCCCTGTCACGGCTCAACAAGTTAAGACCTGGACCAGCCAGGACCCGATTTTATCGATGGTGAAGAGTTGCATCCTCAAAGGTGATTGGTCTGCCATACCCAAGCAAATGTGCGAGGAGACCAAACCTTACATTCATGCAAAGACGAACTGTCTATTCCATCGGATTGTATACTTTGGGGCAATCGTGTTGTTATGCCCAAGAAAGGGAGAGAGAAATTTGTACGTGAGCTACATAGCAACATCCTGGCATTGTAATGATGAAAGCCATCGCCAGGTCTCATGTATGGTGGCCGGGAATTGACTCTGAGCTGGAATCATGTGTGCATCAGTGCAATACTTGCATGAAGCTCAGCAAAGCACCAGTGGAATCGCCGCCGAGTCTGTGGTCGTGGCCGTCTAAACCATGGTCCAGGATCCACATAGACTTTGCAGGTCCCTTCCTGGGGAAGATATTTTTAGTTGTGATGGGTGCATATTCGAAGTGGATAGAGTGTATAATCACGTCATCCAGCACATCCACAGCTACCATTGAGAATCTCAGTGTCATGTTCGCGACACATGGTCTGCCGGACATCGTTGTTAGCGACAACGGATCGTGCTTCACCAGTCAGGAGTTTCAAGAGTTCATGAAACTCAGTGATATCAAACATGTGAGGTTAGCACCGTTCAAACCTGCATCCAATGGGCAAGCAGAACGTGCTGTCCAAATTATGAAGCGAGTAACCCAGGGGTCACTGCAGACCCGTCTGTCATGCATACTGCTTAGCTACAGGACAAGACCACATACGCTTACCGGGATCTCGCCTGCTGAACTAATGATGAAGAGAGGTCTGAAGGCCAAGCTATCACTTCCACACCCTGACTTGAATAATCATGTTGAATATAGAAGACAAAGTCAACAAGGGTATCACGATCGCGCAGCTGTGTCACGCGATATTTCTGTAAATGATCCTGTATATTTTCTGAATTATGGTCAGGTTCCCAAGTGGATCACTGGTATTGACATGGCCAAGGAGGGCAACAAAGTATTTATTGTCAAGTTTAAAAATAGGCAAACATGCAGGGAACATATGGATCAGACAAAGCAGCGGCACACAGATGAACCGGAACAGTCAGAGGAAGAGACAATCGACGACCAACCAACCTACTCCCACTCATCAGAGGACTCAGTGGTCATCAGTGAATCGGGACTTTCAATCACTGACATGTTCAATGAAAATGGACTTTCAATCCCTGACATGGTCATTGCCACTCCCACCAGGTCAGCCACCCAGCCACTAGTCACAACAGACTCTGAACACTCACCCAAGGCTGGAGTTGAACTGAGACGGTCAACCCGGGAGCGTAAAACACTGGACCGTCTCAATTTGTAAAAGACTGTGTTAATATCTCAGAGAGGAGTATTGTCATGTATGTACTTTTGGGATCACTAGCCACTAGATGGCGTCACTGTTGGAGGCCATTGGGCTGCACGCACGTGTGTGCAGCCCAAGTATAAAAGGCCAGCCATTTTGTATATTAGTCACTTTGGGCCTTAATAAAGCAGAGGTTATACCTCTTGCAGTTAAACAGTTCACAGTCTAACAGTTATTGCATACACAACAAGAGGGAACTGTTTCCAATGCCAGCTAGCATGGGGGCGAGGAAGGGAAGTTGGGTAGTCAGCAGTTTCGTGGGAATCGGTTCAAGGGAGCAGGAGATGGGCCTTATCGACAAATTGAGCTTGAAGAGTGCAGAGGGTGGGGTGGTAGATAGGAGAGAGACTACACAAGGCACAGGATCAGGGCGATGGCAAGGGGAGTCTGGGGTTGAAGGTTTTTTTGGTAGGCAAGGTTTCACTGGCACTCAAATGATTGAGGGGTGCCTAATAGAGATTTTCAAGATTATGAAGGGTTATAATAAGTTAAATAGTGATAGATTGTTTTCATTGCCTGGTGAGAAAGTAACACATTTAAGATGATTACAAAGGGATTAAAAGAGAGGTTTGAAGACATTTCTTTACATAGAAGATGGTTCGAATGTGGAATTATCTGCCACAAACTGTTGTTAATGCAGAGTCCATAGAGCAGGTTTTCGCAATCCTCACCTGTGATCAGGTATCCTGCCTGCCATGAGCGAGTATTGGAAAATTCTGAGTGCACAGCCCCCAGTTTTCTGTTATGTGGTCATGATGATTGAGGTACCTTGCCATGGGTAAGGACTTAGAAAAACTACCATTTTAAAAGAGAATTAGATAGCAGTTTGAAAAAGATTAAAAGACTTTGGGGTGATCAAGAGAACATGATAAGACTAGATGGCTTAGGTGGAGAAAAATATTGACATAGAATTAATGCAAGGTCCATTTCAATGCTGTAACATTCTACAATTATATGTAGGGCCCTTCTAGCCTGCAGAAATAAAATAAACTGTTATCCAATCAGACTGATCTAGGGTTGAGCTCAGGTTCTAGAGGCAAAAGAATAATGCACCAAGCCACCATCCTGTCCCAAAGCAGCATTTATGCATTTTTCACCTGGACTCTTAAAAACCTACGAAACTGGAAAGATATTCGGAAACAACATTTTTTCTCTAAAAGCAAACTTCCAGAGATGATCTGTAAGAGGTTGTATAGTACTGCAAAAAGTTGTTAAAAATTATAGTAAAATATATTTTTTCAGTGATTTAAACTGAAAATCTCACTTCAATGTAAGTTTGGGTTATTCTTATGTTTGGCTGCACTTGTAGTGCCATATAGTGGGTAGATTATGTATTGCATTAATCAACTTGAAAGTGCAGAACACCATTGTTTATATCTCTGACCAAAAATGACTAGTTTCTTCTGATGAACTAAATGTAATGATAACATTGTCTCATGTATTATTGTAAATGTAACTGCAGTATGTTCATACCATACTACTTTAGGATCAATAAATATGGCTACACTTGGAAGGAGATCAATTGTAGTACCCAGTGCTATAAGCTGCATAGAAATATACATATGTTACAGGTTAACTAATACCATGATGAGGAATACCATATTAGAGTGTTAATCTGTACTATAACCGGCAGTAGTCTTGTCTCCGCAAGATCCTGCAAATCCCCTGGGAGGACAGACGCACAAACATCAGTGTTCTCGATCAGGCCAACATCGAAGCACTGACCAGACTCGATCAGCTCCGCTGGGCGGGCCACATTGTTCACATGCCCGACGCAAGACTCCCAAAGCAAGTGCTCTACTCGGAACTCCTACACGGCAAGCGGGCCCCAGGTGGGCAGAGGAAACGTTTCAAGGACACCCTCAAAGCCTCCTTGGTAAAGTGCAACATCCCCCCTAGACACCTGGGAGTCCATGGCCAAAGACCGCCCTAAGTGGAGGAAGAGCATCTGGGAGGGCGCTGAGCACCTCGATTCTCGTTGCCTAGAGCATGCAGAAAACAAACGCAGGCAGCGGAAGGAGCGTGCGGCAAACCAGACTCACCACCCACCCTTTCCTCCAATGACTGTCTGTCCCATCTGTGACAGGGACTGTAATTCCCATTTGGACTGTTCAGTCACCTGAGAACTCACTTTTAGAGTGGAAGCAAGACTTCCTCAATTTCGAGGACTGCTTATGATGATGAATACCATATTAGAATGTTAATCTGTACTATAACCTGCAGTAGTAACTGTAAGTAAACAGATTTTTAAAAGTAAGAAACCAAGGTGAAGAGCCAAGGCCCACTGCACAGCTCTAAAAGAGAAAGTAGTGATTAAGTAAAGGCAGCTTGGATTTTAAAAGCATGAATATTGTAAGAGGAGGGAACGAATGAAGGAGATAAGGAATTCCATTGTTTTGAAGTCATGGGAAGAATAAGCTCCAGCATGAGACTGAGAGATAGCACATGGAAGATGTAGAGAGGAGAAAAAGCATGTAAAATGGCACAATTAGAGATTAGAAGGAACAAGAAAGCAAACTTCAGAAGAATACTGACTATTGGAGTGTCAATAAAATATAGTATGACAAAAAAGATTTCAAATGGAGAGGGAAAAGTGTGAGGCTAACGGTAACAAGCTTTTTTGTATCCTGTCCAAGAATATGAGATATTATAAAAGCCTCCCCAGATCGGGGAGGAACATTGTAATCTTGGACAAACTTGGAATTAATAGAAACGGTTGAGAGTTGTTGAGGGGAAAAGAAGTATTTGAAACAAAAGAGGAAACCAAGCTTTTGGAGGCATCTTTAGTAACAGATGAGATATGGGCATTTAATTTGAGGTCGGTATTAATATCCTTGTATTATGAGACTGTATTGTGTTATAGAAGCTAACACATGTTTTAGATTAGGTCGTTAGGATTCTGCAGGCTAAAGCTAGGCAAGCAGGATGTGATGTATTGTCAGGTAATTTAAGAAGTATCAAAAGATTTATATAAGGGGTTATGTCTAACTTTGAGACAACAGGTCTAGTTAAGTTGTTATTATTTTGGAAAGATGTGATATTTATAACCATGTAAAATTGTCTTATCTTATGCTGATAAGAAGTGAAACTGATCGATTAATTGGAAATGAATCCTTTAGTTTTACAAATAGACCTAATAGGCTAAAAAGCCTAAATAAATCAAAGGGGACAAACCAACAGTAAAATGATACAATTTGCATGAAATAATTATCTTCTATATGTAAATAATAAATCATAGTAATTAATTACTAATTAATTCAAAAACAAACTAATCCATCAGCTACTTAATATTAAACCTCTTTTCTGTTAGTTCTAGATATAAATTACTGCTAACTAATAAATAAATATGAGAGATGACAGCACAGACTATGTGTCAGAACTGTGATATGTGGGAATTTGTCGGCAGCGAGACTGTCCAGGATTGCCACATCTGCAGGAAATGTCTCTGCCTTGAGTCACTCCAGCTCAGAGTCATTGAGCTGGAGTGCGAGTTAGAGACACTTCACCACATAAGGGACGGGGAGGAATATCTGGATAGTACAGTCACACCTTAGAGGAAAGCGCAGGTGCAGGAAGAGTAGAGTATGACTGTCAATCAGCAGGATAGGGGGAACCTAGGGGAGGCAAAAAGGAGGTCCCGCAGACTCTGGTCCTATCTAATAGGTACAATGTACTTGCAACTGTGAAGATCAGGATGAAGGCTGCAGGCGGGGCGGTAGTTGGGTTGCGTTGCACAATGGGCCATGCAGCACTGCCGTGTTCCGAGACTGCTTCCCTCCCTTAAAGGGAAGGGCCATCACGGCAGGCTCTGCATTGGGACCAGTGAGCTGGTCCCCGATGGCAGATGCGATCCGGCCTGATCGGCCTGATGCACTGCAGCACAGTGCCGGGTTGATCGATCGCAGTGGAAGATAAATGAAAAAAATTGAAAAACAGCATTGTAGAAATGTTTGTATTTGCCTTGGCCACCTCCCCTTTAGCTTTTGCCCCCCGAAGCTCCTGGCCTCCCGAACAGTGCCTCCTGCAGCTGTCAGTTTTTTCGCCCAGTGATGCTGCAGGGGGCAGGACCGAAGTTCGTGTCTGGGGCACTACTGGGGCGATGCGCAGGGCAATGACGTCGCGATCTCCGGGCGAAGCAGATTGGGACGCAACATTTTACCACCGCCGCAAGCCTCCCACGGAAGTGAGCGGGAGTTGTTCATGTCATGTATCTTACATTATTATATATAACTATATCCCAACATGCTATACATGACTGTAATAAGATATGACCTGTAACCACCAGTATACCTTACCACCGGGAATGCACTTACAAGAGACAGGTATATAAGCAGAGGTCTCAGGCAAGTGCAGCATTCCAGAGCTGGAAAATAAAGGTACAGGTCCAGAGTGACCTTGACTTCACTACATGCCTCGTGTGAATCTGTACTGAGGGGACAGGACTTTACAGTGGCGACGGGTTACGGGATTACAGAATCCACAGAATGGCGAACAACGGATCAGATGAAAAGTACAATGCGGGAGACAATTGGCAGGACTTTATAGAAAGGCTCCAGCAAAGCTTTGTAACCAAAGACTGGTTAGGCGACGATACGGCAGACAAGAGAAGAGCCCATCTCTTGACCAGCTGTGGCTCGAAAACATACGCTTTAATGAAGGATCTGTTGGCACCTGAGAAACCAGCAAGCAAGTCGTTTGAAGAATTGAGCACACTGGTAAGAGACCACCTGAAGCCAGCGAGCAGCCTACACATGGCCAGACACAGGTTCTACAACTACAGATGCTGTGTGGGCCAGAGCATACCCGACTCCGTGGCGGAACTTCGGAGGTTGGCTAGTTTATGTGAGTTCTCCGATGAACTGAGGAGAGAAATGCTGAGAGACTTTTTCATTGAAGGCATAGGCCACACAGGCATATTCTGAAAGCTCATAGAGACCAAGAACCTGACCTTAGAGGCAGCAGCACTGGTTGCACAGACATTCTTGGTAGGGGAAGAAGAAACGAGGTTGATTTACAATGCAGGTACGACAACTAACAAGATAATGGAACAAGGAGTTCACAGCATTAGAAAAGCTGCTACCCTCACACACAGACAAAACCGGCAGAACAGGCTTTCGACAGCAAGCAGTGGCAACAGAAGCCATCAAGGGCCACAGGAACGGCCGTTCACACCTCATCAACCCACAATGTGAGCAATCAACTACAAACTGAGAGAAGCTCAAGAGAGATCAGCCAGACGCAGCTCATTCTTTGCAAGCAGTCTGTGCTGGAGATGTGGGGGTGGGCACTCGTCAAGGGAATGTCGATTTCAGCAGGCTGTTTGCAGGAACTGTGAATATAGAGGGCATTTGGCCCGCATGTGCAAACAAACGGCAACTCGGCTGGTATATGAATCGGATGGGTCGGAAAGCGGACCGGAAGATGGAGGGGACAGTACCCGGGACACCAATGTACAGCGGGTCAACATGATCAATGGCCGCTGCTCCTACAACAGGACGCCTCCTATAATGATGAGGGTCCTACTCAATGGGATATCTGTCAACATGGAGCTGGATACGGGAGCGAGTCAATCTCTCATGGGCGCTCAACAATTTGAACAACTGTGGCCGCATAAAAGAGACAGACCAAAACTCACAAGGGTCGACACCAAACTAAGGACCTATACCAAAGAAATCGTACCAGTACTCGGCAGCGCCATGCTCTCTGTCACACACAAAGGGACAGTGAACCGACTTCCCCTGTGGATTGTCCCCGGAGACACCCCAGCACTGCTGGGGAGAAGCTGGCTGGCAAAACTAAACTGGAAATGGGATGATGTCCATGCCATGTCATTAGAGGAACGGACCTCCTGCTCAACAGTTATAAAGTGATTTGAACATCTCTTTCAGCCAGGTGTGGGCACTTTCAAAGGGGCCAAAGTCAAAATCTATATCACACAGGATGCTAGACCGGTCCATCACAAGGCCAGAGCTGTACCCTATGTGATGAGGGAAAAGATTGAACACGAACTAGACAGGCTTCTGTGGGAAGGCATTATATCACCTGTGGAATTTAGCGACTGGGCAAGTCTCATCGTCCCAGTCATGAAGCCTGATGGATCCGTACGAATCTGTGGGGACTACAAATCTATCATAAACAAAGTCTCCCTACAGGACCAGTACCCGCTGCCCAGAGTGGAGGACTTATTTGCCACATTGGCTGGAGGTAAACTTTTCGCAAAATTAGACCTCACATCTGCGTATATGACGCAAGAATTGACCGAGGAATCCAAGCTACTCACCACCATCAACACACATCGAGGCCTTTTCATGTACAATCGATGCCCATTTGGCATCAGGTCGGCAGCTGCCATATTCCAGCGCAAAATGGAGAGTCTGCTTAAGTCCATCCTGGGGACGGTTGTATTTCAAGACGACATAATTATCACGGGCAGGGACACCGACTCCCATCTCCGTAATTTGGAGGAAGTACTAAAGCGGTTGGATCGGGTAGGCCTACAAGTCAAGAAATCCAAGTGCCTGTTTCTCGCACCCGAGGTTGAATTTTTGGGCAGAAGGATTGCCGCTGATGGAATCCACCCAACAGAGTCCAAAACAGAAGCAATTCGCCTGGCACCCAGGCCCCGGAATGTCTCAGAACTGCGCGCCTTTCTCGGGCTACTCAATTACTTTGGGAACTTTATGCAGAACTTAAGCACGCTGCTGGAGCCTCTCCATGTGCTACTCAGGAAGGGGTGCGATTGATTTTGGGGGGACGCCCAGGAACGTGCCTTCAATAAGGCACGCAACCTTCTGTGTTCCAACAGTGTTTTGACTTTCTTTGACCCAGGTAAAAAGCTAGTTCTCACATGCGATGCGTCAGCGTATGGGGACGGGTGCGTTTTGCAACATGTCAATAGTGCGGGCAAATTACAACCCATAGCTTATGCCTCCAGGTCACTTTCACGGGCGGAGCGCGGGTACGGAATGGTAGAGAAGGAGGCGCTCGCGTGCGTGTACGGTGTCAAAAGATGCACCAATACCTTTTCGGGGCCAAGTTCGCGTTAGAAACCGACCACAAGCCTCTCACGTCCCTCCTATCCGAGAGCAAGGCAATAAACGCCAACGCCTCGGCGCGAATTCAACGGTGGGCACTCATGCTGGCGTCCTACGACTATACCATAAGGCACAGACCTGGCACAGACAACTGTGCCGACGCGCTCAGCAGGCTACCCCTGGTGACCATGGAAGGGTCTGACGAACAGGACTGTGAGATAGTCATGGCAATCAATGCCTTTGAGTCCACAGGTTCGCCCATGACGGCTCGCCAAATCAGAGCCTGGACGGCCAGCGACCCTACGTTATCCTTAGTTAAAAGATGTGTCCTAACCGGTGACTGGGCAGAGGCTCGCGATGCCTGCCCCGAGGAATTAAAACCCTTTCACAGGCGCATGCATGAGCTATCACTACAAGCAGACTGCCTGATGTGGGGCAGCTGAGTAGTCATGCCTCTGCGAGGCAGAGAGGCATTTGTCCGGGAGCTCCACCGCGAGCACCCGGGGATCGTTCTCATGAAGGCCATAGCCAGATCCCATGTCTGGTGGCCTGATATTGATGCGGACTTGGAGCTCTGCGTCCGAAGGTGCACCATTTGTGTCCAACTCAGCAATGCCCCCAGGGAGGCTCCACTGAGCCCCTGGCCTACCAAACCGTGGTCGCGGGTGCACGTAGACTATGCGGGCCCATTCATGGGCAAAATGTTCCTCGTAGTTGTAGATGCATTTTCAAAGTGGATCGAATGCACCATTTTAAACTCGAGTACAACCTCCACCACTGTGGCGAGCCTCGCAACCATGTTTGCAACGCACGGAATCCTTGACATATTAGTCAGTGACAATGGTCCGTGCTTCACCAGCGCAGAATTCCAAGACTTTATAATTGACCACGGCATAAATCATGTCAAGTCGGCACCATTCAAGCCGGCCTCCAACGGCCAGGCGGAGAGAGCAGTGCAAATCATTAAACAAACATGCTTAAAATCCAAGGTCCCACGCTGCAGGGTTGCCTGTCGCGACTGCTGTTGGCATACAGATCTCGTCCGCACTCACTGACTGGGATCCCCCCTGCGCAACTGTTGATGAAAAGGACTTTAAAAACAAGGCTCTCATTAATCCTCCCAGACATGCACGAAATCGTTGAGGCAAAGCGCCGTAAGCTGACTGAGTACCATGACAGAAATTCGAGGGGGAGATGGAATGAGATAGGGGACAAAGTGTTTGTACTAAACTATGGCATGGGTCCCAAATGGCTTGCAGGGACAGTAATGGGCAAGGAAGGAAACAGGCTACTGGTAGTACAAATGGACAATGGCAAAACCTGCCGGAGGCATGTAGACCAAGTCAAAAGCAGATTTACCAACAACACTGCGGAACCAGAGACAGACTACAATGTGGAACTCGCACCACACCTGGTGGACAGACAGAGGGAATAACCTGAGGAAAGGGCAATCCCAACATACAGCCTAGGCGAGTCAACAACAATCACACCAATCGAAACAGACAGCCCAGGCGAGATACCAGCAAACACACCCAAAGACAAACAGACACCAAGGCAAACAACTGAACCACAACTCAGACGCTCCACGCGAGAGCGTAGACCACCTGAGAGACTGAACTTATAAAGACAATAAGACCTTGGGGGAGGGTGATGTCATGTATCTTACATTATTATATATAACTTTATCCCAACATGCTATACATGACTGTAATAAGATATGACCTGTAACCACCAGCATACCTTACCACCGGGGGTGCACTTGCAAGAGACAGGTATATAAGGACAGGTCTCAGGCAAGGGCAGCATTCCAGAGCTGGAAAATAAAGGTGCAGGTCCAGAGTGACCTTGACTTCACTACATGCCTCGTGTGAATCTGTACTGAGGGGACAGGACTTTTCAGTTCATCTCGCCGCGCCCGGTCGGCAAGTGGTTAGCGCACCCCGGAGGCAATAATGGGAGGCGCTAAGGAGGCCAATTTCTAGGCCATTGTTTTAAACAATGAACGGTGTGAATTATGTTTACCAGTGTTTTATAGTTGTAGAGACATCAATATTAATTATTATGACTAGGAAATTCCTCTGAGCTACTCGCACTATGCTGGTGTTACTTCGCCTTAAGTGCGGTGGAAAACTTGCTTACGTTACGCTCTGGTGAGCAGGAGTAGCTCCAAGGAATTTCCTGGCCATGGAGTCAATTTTAATCTCAAGCAAGTTTCAGGTGGGCAGGTGTGAAATCATTTAATGCCTCAGTTTGAGGGCCAGATATTTTAACTCCTGAGTAAAAATAAGCAGAGTGTGACAGGAAGGGACAGAGAGTTTAACGGTAGCAGTGCAACAGAGAATAAGGTCAAAGCAGAGAATAATGATTAAAAATGTGAATTAAAGGCTCTTTATCTGAATGCACGAAGCATTCATCGAAACATAGAAACATAGAAAGTAGGTGCAGGAGTCGGCCATTCGGCCCTTCTGGCCTGCAGCTCCATTCAATATGATCATGGCTGATCATGCAACTTCAGTACCCCATTACTGCTTTCTCTCCATACCCCTTAATCCCTTTAGCCGTAAGGGCCACATTTAATTCCCTTTTGAATATGTCTAACGAACTGGCCTCAACAACTTTCTGTGGTAGAGAATTCCACAGGTTCATAATTCTCTGAGTGAAAAAGTTTCTCCTCATCTCGGTCCTAAATGGCTTACCCCTTATCCTTAGACTGTGACCCCTGGTTCTGGACTTCCCCAACATCGGGAACATTCTTCCTGCATCTAACCTGTCCAATCCCGTCAGAATTTTCTATGTTTCTATGAGATCCCCTCTCATTCTTCTAAATTCCAGTGAATATAAACCGAGTTGATGTAATCTTTCTTCATATGTCAGTCCTGCCATTCTGGGAATCAGTCTGATGAAACTTCGCTGCACTCCCTCAATAGCACGAATGTCCTTCCTCAGATTAGGAGACCAAAACTGCACACAATACTCAAGCTATGGTCTCACCAGGGCCCTGTACAACTGTAGTAAGACCTCCCTGCTTCTATACTCAAATCCCCTCGCTATGAAGGCCAGCATGCCATTTGCCTTCTTTGCTGCCTGCTGTACCTGCATGCCTACCTTCAATGACTGATGTACCATGACACCCAGGTCTCGTTGCACTTCCCCTTTTATGAATCTGTCACCATTCAGATAATAATTTGCCTTCCTGTTTTTGCAATCAAAGTGGATAACCTCACATTTATCCACATTATACTGCATCTGCCATGCATTTGCCCATTCAGCTAACCTGTCCAAGTCCCCCTGCAGCCTCCTCGCAGCTTGCACCATCACCCAGCTTAGTGTCATCTGCAAACTTGGAGCTATTACATTCAATTCCTTCATCTAAATCATTAATGTATATTGTAAATAGCTGGGGTCCCAGCACTGAACCCTGCTAGTCATTGCCTGTCATTCTGAAAAGGACCCGTTTATTCCCATTCTTTGTTTCCTGTCTGCCAACCAGTTCTCTAGCTACGTCAATACATTACCCCCAATACCATGTGCCTTAATTTTGCACACTAATCTCTTGTGTGGGACCTTGTCAAAAGCCTTTTGAAAGTCTAAATACACCACATCCACTGGTTCTTCCTTGTCCACTCTACTAGTTACATCCTCAAAAAATTCTAGAAGATTTGTCAAGCATGATTTCCCTTTCACAAATCCATACTGACTTGGACCGATCCTGTCACTGCTTTCCAATGCGCTGCTATTACATCTTTAATAATTGATTCCAACATTTATCCACTACTGATGTCAAGCTAACTGGCCTATAATTCCCTGTTTTCTCTCTCCCTCCTTTTTTAAACAGTGGGGTTACATTAGCCTACCCTCCAATCCATAGGAACTGAACCAGAGTCGATAGACTGTTGGAAAATGATCACCAATGCATCCACTATTTCCAGGGCCACTTCCTTAAGTACTCTGGGATGCAGACTATCAGGCCCTGGGAATGTATCGGCCTTCAGTCCCTTCAATTTCCCTAACACCATTTCCTGACTAATAAGGATTTCTCTCAGTTCCTCCTTCTCGCTAGACCCTCGGTTCCCTAGTATTTTCGGGAGGTTATTCGTGTCTTCCTTAGTGAAGACAGAACCAAAGTATTTGTTCAATTGGGCTGCCATTTCTTTGTTCCCCATTATAAATCCCCCTGATTCTGACTGCAAGGGACCTGCACTAGTCTTCACTGATCCTTTTCTCTTCACATATCTATAGAAGCTTTTGCAGTCAGTTTTTATGTTTCCTGCAAGCTTACTCTCATACTCCATTTTCCCCCTCCTAATTAAACCCTTAGTTCTCCTCTGCTGAATTCTAAATTTCTCCCAGTCCTCAGGTTTGCTGCTTTTTCTGGCCAATTTATGTGCCTCTTTCTTGAATTTAATACTATCCCTAATTTCCCTTGTTAGCCACGGTTGAGCCACCTTCCCTTTTTTATTCTTACGCCACACAGGGATGTACAATTGTTGTAGTTCATCCATGTGGTGTTTAAATGTCTGCCACTGCCTATCCACCATCAACCCTTTAAGTATCATTCTCCAGTCTATCCTAGCCAATTCACGTCTCATACCATCGAAGTTTCCTTTCTTTAAGTTCAGGACCCTAGTCTCTGAATTAACTGTGTCACTCTCCAGCTTAATGAAGAATTCTACCATATTATGGTCACTCCTCCCCAAGGAGTCCCGCATAACCAGCTTGCTAATTAATGCTCTCTCGTTACACAAGACTCGGTCTAGGATGATCTGCTCTCTAGTTGGTACCTCGACATATTGGTCTAGAAAACCATCCCTAATACACTGCAGGAAATCCTCCTCCATAGTATTGCTACCAGTTTGGTTAGCCCAATCAATATGCAGATTAAAGTCACCCATGATAACTGCTGTACCCTTATTGCACGGATCCCTAATTTCCTGTTTGATGCCATCCCCAACCTTCCTACTACTATTTGTTGGTCTGTACACAACTCCCACTAATGTTTTCTGCCCTTTGGTGTTTCGCAGCTCTACCCATATAGATTCCACATCATCCACGCTAATGTCCTTCCTTACTATTGCATTACTCTCCTCTTTAACCGTAACAAGATAGACGAACTAGTGGCACAAATAGAGATAAATGCGTTTGATCTAATAGCCATTACAGAGACATGGTTGCAAGGTGACCAATGTTGGGAACTAAATGTTTCCATTTCGAAAATATAGGCAGAATGGAAATGGAGTGGGGAGGTGATGGTGATGGGGGAGCGGGGGGGGGGGGGCGGGTGGGTGGGGGAGGAGCGAGCGAGGTAGCCCTGATAATAAAGAATAACATAAGGACAGTAGAGAGGAAGTAGAATCAGTTTGGGTGGAGATAAGGAATAACAAGGGTATAGTTTATAGGCCACCGAACAATAGCTAAATTGTTGGACAGAATATTAATCAAGAAATAGTAAGAGCTTGTAACGAAGGTAATGCAATAATCATAGGGGACTTTAATCTTCATATTCACTGGACAAATCAAATTGGCAATGATAGTCTGATGGACGAGTTCATGGAATGCATTCAGGACAGTTTCCTAGGACAATACGTCATGGAACCAACCAGGGAACAGGCTGTGTAGCGACAGGATTAATTAGCAATCTCATAGTAAAGGATCCTCTGGGGCAGATTGATCATAATATGATAGAATCTCTCATTATGTTTGAGAGTGACTTGCTTATGTCCGAAACTAGAGTCTTAAACTTAAATAAAGCCAATTACATAGGTATGAGGGGTGAATTGGCTAAGGTAGATTGGAAAAATAAATTAAAAGGTCTGGCAGTAGATAAGCAATGACTTGCATTTAAAGAATTATTTAATAATTCTCAACAAAAATACATTCTATTGAAAAACAAAAACTTCATGGGAAAAGTGATCTATCCATGGCCAAATAAAGAAGTTAAGGATAGCATTACATTGAAAGAAGTTTATAATGTTGCGAAGAAAAGTAGTAAGCCTGATGATTGGGAGAGTTTCAGAAACCAGCAAAGGATGACCAAAAAGTCATAAATAGGGAAAACGTAGCATATGAGAGAAAACTAGGAAGAAATATAAAAACAAATTGTAAGAGCTTCTACAAGTATGTAAAAAGGAAGATAGTAGCAAGAGTAAATGTGGGTCCTTTAGAGGTTAAGACAGAAGAAATTATTATAGGGAGTAAGGAAATGGCAGAAAAGTTAAACAAATATTTTGTATCTGTCTTCACAGTAGAAGACACAAAAAGCATACCAAAAATGGTGGGGAACCAAGGGTCTAATGAGAGTGAGGAACTTAACATAATTAATATAAGTAGAGTAAAAGTACTAGAGAAACTAATGGGACTAAAAGCTGACAAATCCACTGGACCCAATGACCTACATCCTAGAAAGAAAGAAAGACTTGGATTTATATAGCGCCTTTCACTGGGCAACTCAAAGCAAATGAAATACTTTCAGAGTGGAACCTCGGGTTCTAAAGGAGCTGGCTGCAGATATAGTGGATGCATTGGTTTTGATCTTCCAAGGTAGCAAATGTAACACTGCTATTCAAGAAAGGAGGGAGCGAGGAAGCAGAGAACTACAGGCCAGTTAGCCTGATATCAGTCGTCGGGAAAATGCTGGAATCCATTGTTAAGGAAGTGGTGTCAGGGCACGTAGATTAGGCAGAGTCCACATGGTTTTATGAAAGGGAAATCGTGTTTGGAAAATTAGTTAGAGTTTTTTGAGGATGTAACTAGCAGGGAGTTTTTTGAGGATGTAAATAGCAGGGCAGATAAAGGGGAATCAGTGGATGTAGTATATTTGGATTTCTAAAAGGCATTCGATAAGGTGCCACATAAAAGGTTATTACACAAGATAAGGGGTAATGGGGTTGGGGGTAATGTATTAGCATGGATTGAGGATTGGTTAATGGACAGAAAACAGAGTAGGGATAAACGGGTCTTTTTCAGGTTGGCAGGCTGTAACTAGTGGGGTGCCGCTAGGATCAGTGCTTGGGCCTCAGCTATTTACAGTCTATATTAATGACCTAGATGAAGGGACCGAGTGTAATGTATCCAAGTTTTCTGATGTTACAAAGTTAGGTGGGACAGTAAGCTGTGAGGAGAATACAAAGAGATATAGATAGACTAAGTGAGTGGGCAGTAAGATGGTAGATGGAGTATAATGTAGGGAAATGTGAGGATATTCACTTTGAATAGAATAGAAAAATAGAATATTTTTTAAATGGTGATAAACTTTTAAATGTTGGTGTTAAGAGAAATTTGGGTGTCCACATGCAAGAAAGGTTCACTAGATTGATTCCTCGGATGAGAGGGCTGTCCAATGGTGAGAGATTGTGTGGAATGAGCCTATACTCTCTGGAATTTAGAAGAATGAGAGGTGATCTCATTGAAAATACAAGATTCTGAAGGGGATTGACAGGATAGATGCTGAGAGGTTGTTTCCCCTGGCTGGAGTGTCTAGAACTGGAGGGCACAGTCTCAGGATAAGGGGTAGACCATTTAAGACCGAGTTGAGGAGCAATTTCTTCTCTCTGAAGGTTGTGAATCTTTGGAATTCTCTGCTCCAGATAGCTGTGGATGCTTTGAGTATATTCAATAAGAACATAAGAACATAAAAATGAAGGGCAGGAGTAGGCCATAGGCTATTCGGCCCCTCGAGCCTGCTCCGCCATTCAATAAGATCATGGTTGATCTTCTACCTCATCTCTACTTTCCTGCACTATCCCCATATCACTTGATTCCTTTAATATTCAAAAATCTATCAATCTCTGTCTTGAATATACACAATGACTGAACATCCACAGCCCCATGAGGTAGAAAATTCCAAAGATTCACCTCCCTCTGAGTGAAGAAATTTCTCCTCATCTCAGTCCTAAATGGCCGACCCCTTATTCTGAGACTGTGACCCCTGGCTATTGACTTCCCAGCCAGGGGAAACATCCTCCCTGCATCTACCTTGCCAAACCCTGTAAGAATTTTGTGTGTTTCAATGAAATCACCTCTCGTTCTTCTAAACTCGAGAGAATATAGGCCTAGTCTACTTAATCTCTCCTTAAGGGACAATCCCCATCCCATGCATCAGTCTGGTGAACCTTTGTTGCTCTCTCTCAATGGCAAGTATATCCTTCCTTAGGTAAGGAGACCAAAACTGCAGGTGTGGTCTCACCAGGGCCCTATATAATTACAGTAAATAATTTTTATAGGCCAACATACCATTTCCGTTCTTAATTGCTTGCTGTGCCTGCCTGTTAACTTTCAGTGGTTTGTGTACAAGGACACTCGGGTCCCTCTGAACATTAACATTTCTCAATCTCTCACCATTTAGAAAATACTCTGCTTTTCTATTTTTCCTACCAAAGTGGATATCTTCACATTTCTCCATATTATATTCCATTGGCCATGTTTTTTCCCACTCACTTAGCCTGTCTATATCCCCTTGAAGTCTCTTTGCATCCTCCTCACAACTTCTTTGTCTCTAAGATTGAGACCATCCATTCAGCTGCCTCTGCCTCTTCCCTTCCTTCCCCATGCCCACCCAACTTCCTTTTCTGGCTCCCATGTTAGCTGACATTGTTGACGGTTCGCTCTCCTCAGGTACTGTGCCCCTCTCCCTCAAATCTGCCATCATCATCCCTCTCCTCAATAAATCAACCCTCGATCTCTCCGCCCTTGCAAACTACCGCCCCATCTCCAACCTCCCTTTCCTCTCGAAAGTCCTTGAACATGTTGTCACCTCCCAAATCCATGCTCATCTTTCCCGCAATTCCATGTTTGAATCCCTCCAATCCGGTTTCTGTGTCTTCCACAGTAACGAAACGGCTCTTATCAAAGTCACAAATGAGATCCTGTGTGACTGTGACAAAGGCCTCCTCGTCCTTCTTAACTCGTCTGCAGCCTTTGACACGGTTGACCAGTCAATCCTTCTCCACCGCCTCTCCACCGTTGTTCAACTGGGTTGGTCTGCACTTGCCTGGTTCCATTCTTATCTATCTAATTGTATCCAGAGAATCACCTGCAAGGGCTTCTCTTCTGACCCCCGCATCATTACCTAGTAAAAGATCCTCTCAGAATGAGTGATCACAGTATGGTTGAATTTGTAATACAGATTGAGGGTGAGGAAGTAGTGTCTCAAACGAGCGTACTATGCTTAAACAAAGGGGACTACAGTGGGATGAGGGCAGAGTTGGCTAATGTAGACTGGGAACACAGACTAAACGGTGGCACAATTGAGGAACAGTGGAGGACTTTTAAGGAGCTCTTTCATAGTGCTCAACAAAAATATATTCCAGTGAAAAAGAAGGGCGGCAAGAGAAGGGATAACCAGCCATGGATAACCAAGGAAATAAAGGAGAGTATCAAATTAAAAATCAATGCGTATAAGGTGGCCAAGGTTAGTGGGAAACTAGAAGATTGGGAAAATTTTAAACGACAGCAAAGAATGACTAAGAAAGCAATAAAGAAAGGAAAGATAGATTACGAAAGTAAACTTGCGCAAAACATAAAAACAGATAGTAAAAGCTTTTACCGATATATAAAACGGAAAAGAGTGACTAAAGTAAATGTTGGTCCCTTAGAAGATGAGAAGGGGGATTTAATAATGGGAAATGTGGAAATGGCTGAGACCGTAAACAATTATTTTGCTTTAGTCTTCACAGTGGAAGACACAAAAACCATGCCAAAAATTGCTGGTCACGGGAATGTGGGAAGGGAGGACCTTGAGACAATCACTATCACTAGAGGGGTAGTGCTGGACAGGCTAATGGATCTCAAAGTAGACAAGTCCCCTGGTCCTGATGAAATGCATCCCAGGGTATTAAAAGAGATGGCGGAAGTTATAGCAGATGCATTCGTTATAATCTACCAAAATTCTCTGGACTCTGGGGAGGTACCATCGGATTGGAAAGCAGCTAATGTAACGCCTCTGTTTAAAAAAGGGGGCAGACAAAAGGCAGGTAACTATAGGCTGGTTAGTTTAACATCTGTAGTGTGGAAAATGCTTGAAGCTATCATTAAGGAAGAAATAGCGGGACATCAAGATAGGAATAGTGCAATCAAACAGACGCAACATGGATTCATGAAGGGGAAATCATGTTTAACTAATTTACTGGAATTCTTTGAGGATATAACGAGCATGGTGGATAGAGGTGTACCGATGGATGTGGTGTATTTAGATTTCCAAAAGGCATTCAATAAGGTGCCACAAAAAAGGTTACTGCAGAAGATAAAGATACGCGGAGTCAGAGGAAATGTATTAGCATGGATAGAGAATTGGCTGGTTAACAGAAAGCAGAGAGTCGGGATAAATGGGTCCTTTTCGAGTTGGAAATCGGTGGTTAGTGGTGTGCCACAGGGATCGGTGCTGGGACCACAACTGTTTACAATATACATAGATGACCTGGAAGAGGGGACAGAGTGTAGTGTAACAAAATTTGCAGATGACACTAAGATTAGTGGGAAAGCAGGTTGTGTAGAGGACACAGAGAGGCTGCAAAGAGATTTAGATAGGTTAAGCGAATGGGCTAAGGTTTGGCAGATGGAATACAATGTCGGAAAATGTGAGGTCATCCACCTTGGAAAAAAAACCAGTAAAAGGGAATATTATTTGAATGGGGAGAAATTACAACATGCTGAGATGCAGAGGGACTTGGGGGTCCTTGTGCATGAATCCCAAAAAGTTAGTTTGCAGGTACAGCAGGTAATCAAGAAGGCGAATGGAATGTTGGCCTTCATTGCAAGAGGGATGGAGTACAAAAGCAGGGAGGTCCTGCTGCAACTGTACAGGGTATTGGTGAGGCTGCACCTGGAGTACTGCATGCAGTTTTGGTCACCTTACTTAAGGAAGGATATACTAGCTTTGGAGGCGAATCACTAGGCTGATTCTGGAGATGAGGGGATTACCTTATGATGATAGATTGAGTAGACTGGGTCTTTACTCGTTGGAGTTCAGAAGGATGAGGGGTGATCTTATAGAAACATTTAAAATAATGAAAGGGATAGACAAGATAGAGGCAGAGAGGTTGTTTCCACTGGTCGGGGAGACTAGAACTAGGGGGCACAGCCTCAAAATACGGGGGAGCCAATTTAAAACCGAGTTGAGAAGGAATTTCTTCTCCCAGAGGGTTGTGAATCTGTGGAATTCTCTGCCCAGGGAGGCTAGCTCATTGAATGTATTCAAATCACAGATAGATAGATTTTTAACCAATAAGGGAATTAAGGGTTATGGGGAGCGGGCGGGTAAGTGGAGCTGAGTCCATGGCCAGATCAGCCATGATCTTGTTGAGTGGTGGAGCAGGCTCGAGGGGCTAGATGGCCTACTCCTGTTCCTAATTCTTATGTTCTTATGTGTCCCCCAAGGATCAATCCTTGCCCATTCCTATTTCTCATCTACATGTTGCCCCTTGGTTATATCATCCGGAAACATAGCATTAGTTTCCACATGTATGCTGATGACACCCAGCTCTACCTCACTACCACTTCTCTCGACCTCTCCACGGTCTCTAAATTGTCAGACTGCTTGTCCGACACCAGTTCTGGATAAGCAGAAATTTTCTCCAATTGAATATTGGGAAGACTGAAGCCATTGTTTTCGGTCCCCGCCACAAACTCCGTTCCTTAGACACTGACTCCATCCCTCTCCTCAACTTCTGTCTGAGGCTGAACCAGACTGTTAGCAACCTTGGTGTCATATTTGACTCTGAAATGAGCTTTCGACCACATATCCACAGTATAACTTAGTCTGCCTATTTCCACCTCCATAACATCACCCGTCTCTGCCCTTGCCTCAGCACATCTGCTGCTGAAGCCCTCATCCATGCCTTTGTTACCTCTCGACTTGACTATTCTAATGCACTGCTGCCTCCCACATTCTACCCTACATAAACTAGAGACGATCCAAAACTCGGCTGCTCGTGTCCTAACTCGCACCAAGTCCCGATCACCCCACTAGTTACAGCCTGCCAACCTGAAAATAACACATTTATTCCTACTCTCTGTTGCTGTCTATTAACCAATCCTCAATCTATGCTAGTATATTACTCCCAATCACATGAACCCTAATTTTGTTTAATAACCTTGTGTGGCACCTTTTCGAATACCTCCAAATGCACCACATCCACTGGTTCCCCCTTATCTATTCAGCTAGTTACAACCTCAAAAAACGGCAACAGATTTGTCAAAAATGATTTCCCTTTCATAAATCCGTGTTGACTCTGCCCAATCCTGTTATTATTTTCTAAGTGACCTGTTACCACATCCTTAATAATAGATTCTAGCATTTTCCCTACTACTGATGTAAGGCTAATTGCGATAGATAGAGTTTTGAACTCTAGGAGAATCAAGGGATATGGAGATCGGGCGGGAACGTGGAGCTGAGGTTGATGATCAGCCATGATATTATTGAATTACGGAGCAGGCTCTGGGGGCCGTTTGGCATACTCCTGCTCCTATTTCTTATGTTCTTATATTATTATGTCTGGAGTCACATATAGGACAGAGCAGGTAATGTTAGCAGATGCGTTTTTACGACAATCCAGCAGTTTCAATGTCACCATTACTAATACTAGCTTTCATCGAATAGAATCATAGAATGGTTACAGCATGGAAGAAGGCCATTCAGCCCGTCGAGCCAGTGCCAACTTTCAGCTAGTCCCACTCTCCTGCCCTTTCCCTGTAGCCCTGCAAAGTTTTTTTCCTTCAGATACTTATCCAATTCCCATTTGAAAGATAAGATTGAGCCAGCCTCTAACACCCTTTCAGGAAGTGCATTCCAGATCCCAACCACTCACTGTGTAAGAATGATTTTCCTTACATCGCCTTTGGTTTTTTGGCCCATCATCTTAAATCTGTGTCCTCTGGTTCTCAACCCTTCTGCCAATGGGAACAGTTTCTCTCTATCTACTCTGTCCAGACTCCTCATGATTTTGACCACCTCTACCACATTTCCTCTTAAACTTCTCTGCTCCAAGGAGATCAACCCCAGCTTCTCAGTTTATCAACGTAACTGAACATAATAATTGCTGGAATTATTCTCGCTTTTTATTCCAGATTTTTTTAATTCACTAAATTTAAATTCCCCAGCTGCCATGGTGGGATTTGAACTCATGTCACCAGATCAGTAGTCGAGGCCTCTAGATTACTAGTCCAGTATGCTACCATGCCCCCTAGTTCTCATGTTCTCAGTAGTATCTTGAAGCATTGGCTTGGGACATCTGGCACTCATGTTGCTCCCTTGCTGGCAATTGTAGCTCCAAATTTCCAGTAAAAAAAACCCTTTCTGCGCATATGGCAGTGAAATGTTTCCCAGAAACCATTTAAACCTTTGATTGTTTTGGCTACTCTAGTTGTGATGTGCTCCTAGATTGTAATGCACTCAAAAAGGAATATGTTTACCAATGTTCTTACACCTAGCAATCAGAGGTTTCTCCCCATGAAATATGACAATGTTGATTCATCCCCAGAAAATACATGAAAATATAAATAATTTATGATTCCACATGCTTCCTTAATTCCTCAGGCTATGGTAGAAACAACATACATATTTTGCAAATTACTTGAGAAATGTAATTACCAAAGAAGTTCCTGTTCAGTGCAGGACTGTGATTATGAGGTTTCTGCATTTTGGATATAAAACTGATATGACAGTTATTAGAATAAGCCGTTTTGTGAACAAATTGCACCATGAGTTATGGTGCTCCTCTGTAATGTATCAATAAGCGTGAGTGGTCTCCAGGGACTTGAGTACAAAAAATCTAGGCTGACACTCCAGTGCAGTGCTGAGGGAGCGATGCACTGTTGGAGGTGCTGTCTTTTGGATGAGATGTTAAACCAAGGTCCTGTCTGCTTTCTCAAGTGAACATGAAAGATCCCATGACACTATTTGGAAGAAGTGGAGGGTAGCCAATGTAACCCCACTTTTTAAAAAAGGAGGGAGAGAGAAAACAGGAAATTATAGACCGGTCAGCCTGACATCGGTAATGGGTAAAATGATGGAATCAATTATTAAGGATGTCATAGCAGCGCATTTGGAAAGAGGTGACATGATAGATCCAAGTCAGCATGGATTTGTGAAAGGGAAATCATGCTTGACAAATCTTCTGGAATTTTTTGAGGATGTTTCCAGTAGAGTGGACAAGGGAGAACCAGTTGATGTGGTGTATTTGGACTTTCAGAAGACTTTCGACAAGGTCCCACACAAGAGATTAATGTGCAAAGTTAGAGCACATGGGGTTGGGGGTAGTGTTCTGACGTGGATTGAGAACTGGTTGGCAGACAGGAAGCAAAGCGTAGGAGTAAATGGGTACTTTTCAGAATGGCAGGCAGTGACTAGTGGGGTACCACAAGATTCTGTGCTGGGGCCCCAGCTGTTTACACTGTACATTAATGATTTAGACGAGGGGATTAAATGTAGTATCTCCAAATTTGCGGATGACACTAAGTTGGGTGGCAGTGTGAGCTGCGAGGAGGATGCTATGAGGCTGCAGAGTGACTTGGATAGGTTAGGTGAGTGGGCAAATGCATGGCAGATGAAGTATAATGTGGATAAATGTGAGGTTATCCACTTTGGTGGTAAAAATAGAGAGACAGACTATTATCTGAATGGTGACAGATTAGGAAAAGGGGAGGTGCAACGAGACCCTGGGTGTCATGGTACATCAGTCATTGAAGGTTGGCATGCAGGTACAGCAGGCGGTTAAGAAAGCAAATGGCATGTTGGCCTTCATAGTGAGGAGATTTGAGTACAGGGGCAGGGAGGTGTTGCTACAGTTGTACAGGGCCTTGGTGAGGCCACACCTGCAGTATTGTGTACAGTTTTGGTCTAACTTGAGGAAGGACATTCTTGCTATTGAGGGAGTGCAGCGAAGGTTCACCAGACTGATTCCCGGGATGGCGGGACTGACCTATCAAGAAAGACTGGATCAACTGGGCTTGTATTCACTGGAGTTCAGAAGAATGAGAGGGGATCTCATAGAAACATATAAAATTCTGATGGGTTTAGACAGGTTAGATGCAGGAAGAATGTTCCCAATATTGGGAAGTCCAGAACCAGGGGTCACAGTCTAAGGATAAGGTGTAAGCCATTTAGGACCGAGATGAGGAGAAACGTCTTCACCCAGAGAGTGGTGAACCAGTGGAATTCTCTACCACAGAAAGTTGTTGAGGCCAATTCACAAAATATATTCAAAAAGGAGTTAGATGTAGTCCTTACTACTAGGGGGATCAAGGGGTATGGCGAGAAAGCAGGAATGGGGTACTGAAGTTGCATGTTCAACCATGAACTCATTGAATGGCGGTGCAAGCTCGAAGGGCCAAATGGCCTACTCCTACACCTATTTTCTATGTTTCTATGTTTCTATGTAAGAGCAGGGGAGTTATGCCGGGTGACCTGGCCAATATTTATCCCTTAATCAACATAACAAAACACAGATTATCTAGTCATTATCGCATTGCTGTTTGTGGGAGCTTGCTTGTGTGCAAATTGGCTGCTGCATTTCTTACATTACAACAGTGACTGCACTCCAAAAGCGCTTTGAGATGTCCAGTGGTTGTGAAAGGCGCTATATAAATGCAAGTCTTTCTTTCTCTGAATTCCAGAGGTACTATGGCTGGAGGTGGTGACGACTTGAGAACAACTGGGCGGCATCTAACATTACGTGACAGATCTCAACCTGAGCCCCAGGTACTCCTTTCGGAAAAGATCAATGTTTGTAGCTTCCCCGGAACTGATAAAGCCAACAGAAACTACTCAAAACAAAGTCCTGAAGCGGGCTGAATCCAATTGCCATTACTGCACAGCGGAATGAAAAGTTGCCAAAACACATGCACCTCTGCCAAAGAATGTCCACCAACTTTACTGCAGGGCAATGAAAGCAGAATTAATATCAGCTGAAAATACAACTGCAGCTATCAAGGGAAAAATGAGCGAAGACTCAAGAACATACGAAAGACACGTGTGTGCAAAGTGAACTCAAGCTGCTGTGGAGATCACCCTGGAGAAGTGCTGCTGAGCTGTTTCTGCACTGAACAGTTAATTATCTTGGATGAACACCATCTAGTGGCTCTTGAACCTGGAGTCAGCGATTCGCTCTCTGAAGTCTCGCCGTGCACCTTTCGAGCTGCAGTTTCTGATTGGTGTGGAGTCATTTGCCCAAATCCCCCCACAATGAAAAGTATTTGCAGCCCTCTACCTCAAACTCGGATCGAATCGACCCTCACACCCTTTCAATGGACACTCCCTCCACCTCCCTGTCCCCATCAAGACTCAACTTTGCTCTTTCCGACAGTTAACCCTCATCCATGCCTTTGTTACCTCTAAACTTGACTACTCCAACGCACTCCTGGCTGGCCTCCCACATGCTACCCTACGTAAACTTTAGGTCATCCAAAACTGAGCAGCCCGTGTCCTAACTTGCGCCATCGTCCATCACCCCTGTGCTCGCTCACCAACATTGGCTCCTGGTTAAGCAATGCCTCGATTTCAAAATTCTCATCCTTGTTTACAAATCCCTCCATGGCTTCGCCCCTCCCTATCTCTCTCATCTCTTTCAGCTTCATAACCCCTCGAGATGTCTGCGTTCCTCAAATTCTTCCCTCTTGAACATCCCAGATTATAACTGCTCAACCATCGGTGGCTGTGCCTTCAGCTGCCTGGGCCCTAAGCTCTGGAGCTCCCTCTCTAAACCTCTCCATTTCTCTACATCTCTTTCCTCCTTAAAACCTACTCTTTGACCAAGCTTTTGCTCATCTGCTGTAATTTCTTCTTATATGGCTAGGTGTCAAATTTATTTGTTTTGTTTTATAACAGTGCTGTTGGCATACAGGTTCAGCAGGCGGTGAAGAAGGCAAATGGTATGTTTGCCTTCATAGTGAGAGGATTTGAATATAGGAGCAGGGAGGTCTTATTACAGTTGTACAGGGCCTTGGTGAGGCTACACCTTGAATATTTTGTACAGTTTTGGTCTCCTAATCTGAGGAAGGACATTCTTGCTATTGAGGGAGTGCAGTGAAGGTTCACCAGACTGATTTCCGGGATGGCAGGACTGACATATGAAGAAAGACTGGATCAACTAGGCTTATATTCAATTGAATTTAGAAGAATGAGAGGGGATCTCATAGAAACATATAAAATTCTGACAAGATTGGACAGGTTAGATGCAGGAAGAATGTTCCTGATGTTTTGAAGTCCAGAACCAGGGGTCACAGTCTAAGGATAAGGGGTAAGCCATTAAGGACCGAGATGAGGAGAAACTTTTTCACTCAGAAAGTTGTGAGCATGTGGAATTCTCTACCACAGAAAGTTGTTGAGGCCAGTTCGTTAGATATATTCAAAAAGGAGTTAGATGTGGCCCTTACGGCTAAAGGGATCAAGGGGTATGGAGAGAAAGCAGGAATGAGGTACTGAAGTGCATGATCAGCCATGATCATATTGAATGGTGGTGCAGGCTTGAAGGGCCGAATGGCCTACTCCTGCACCTATTTTCTATGTTTTTGTGCTGTGAAGCACATTAGGACATTTTACTATGTTAAAGGTGCTGTATAAATAAAAGTTGTTGCTGTTGTTATCAATGTAAATTTACACCCAGCAATCCCCGAATCTACACCGAAAAGCAACAGAAACCGATCCCACCCCCGCACTGAGCAATAAATCACTGAATCACACGGCAACCAGCCAACCTTTAACAACCACAAAAAAACCATCATGAGCAAAAATCTTTGGCGTGCACAGAACATTAACCGCCTTCAAACAGAAACAGTTAAATTCAACCCCCCACCTCCCCACTGATCAGAAATTAGATCATAAACCTAAAATATCCGCAGCTCTGAACAGAAATGCCGAGTTTTGACCAAATGGCACATTTCCCTTCAATGAGCAGTGTTCCTGGCCGGACCACAAACCCACATTAAGTCTGCTTTTGCACTAAGCATAAATATTGGGATAGGATCCCAAATCTTCATTGAATTTCCCCATCCCAATGAACAGAGAGAACATGACCCGCCCCCTTGAGCAGAAATATCTAGAATATACTCCTATCCTACATTGGATTTACCCAACTAAGAATAGATATCATGGTAACCTCCTTGCAGTTATCCCATCTTCCCCCTCCACCCACCGCCCGCCCCCGCCCCCCCCCCCAAATGAGGGCACATATGTGGAAGGAATCCTCCAAATCACACTTAGCAATCCCCTGCACAGAGCAGAAATAAAGTAAGGTGCTCTCTCTCACCTCCGAGTAGTCCCTGGGTGTTTGGAGCCAATCCCACTCTCTGCTGCTGAGCATTATTTAGGTAATTGGAATACACCGCCCTCCCCACCGCCCCCCCCCCCCCCCCATGCCCCCAGTCAAGCAACATCCCTCACACACTGACCATTGTTTTACATAGAAAATAGGTGCAGGAGTAGGCCATTTGTTGATCAGAGCTCACACACTTCATCTGAGCACTTTTCCCTCCTTCACTGAGCATCGAAAATAAACTGTGCTTGGACCAGTGTCCTGGTGAGTGAATAAATTGGACAGTAGATAGGGCTTTAAATTAGTGAAGGTGGGGTGGGGGCGGGGGGGGGGGCCGGACGGAGAGGTCAGTGGGAGGATTCAGGAAAGGGTAAATTCAAAAGCAGTAAGAGAAATTTCACGGTTGTAGAGTGGAGTAGTGATTTGGGTAAAAATAAGCAGAGTGGGTCAGGAAGGAACAGAGATTTTAACAAATGTAATAGGGCATTAGAGACTAAGGTGGCATCAGGAAAAAATAGAACAAAGTTAAAGCTAAAGGCACTATATCTGAATGCACGAAGCATTTGCAACAAAATAGATGAATTAATAGCACAGATAGAAATAAATGGGTTTGATCTAATAGCCTTTACAGAGATGTAGTTGCAGACTGACCAAGGTTGGGAACTAAATATTCTAGGATACTTGACTTTTAGTAGAGATAGGCAAAATGGAAAAGGGGCAGCCCTTATAATAAAGGATATGATAAAGACAGTAGAGAGAAAGGACTTTATTGAATGGTGGAGCAGGCTCGAAGGGCCGAATGGCCTCCTCCTCCTCCTATTTCGTATGTTCTTATACACTAATTAGATCCAACCTTCCCATCCTCCTTTGCCCATCCTCCTCCTCATCTCCCCCTCTCTACTCTCTCCTCCATCATCTTCCTTCCCTCTCTTCCTCTCGCCCCTCCCTTGCATCCTACTCTCTCCTTCCTCCTCCTCATATCTATCCATCTACTTTTTCCTTCTCCCCTCTCTTCCTCTTCCTCCTCTCTCTCACCACAACCCTTCTCTCTCTTTTCCCCGTCCCCTCCCTCTCTTCCCTCCTTTCCTTCCCCCTCTCACTCCGCTCCCAGCTTTTCAAAGTGCAGTTCCTAAATAGTATGAACAGTTTTGAGCAGTCATCTTAATTCTTTTAATTAATTGGAAGGTTGCCAATGATATGCAGCTTTCAGGTCCCTTCTAACAGTAGGATAAAAAGCAGCATTGTTTAAATCTGCGATCAAGTTTCCAGCCTATCCTCTTGCTGCGGTAGGAGCAAAAAAGCTCGAACAAGTGGGAGAATAATTAAATACAAATGAAAAAAATAAGTATTTGTCAGTTATAATGAGTCAGCTGTCCCAGCAGTAGGAGGAAATGCTATTCAGAGGCACAGTTAAGATTCTAAAATTGTTACTGTCAGTGAACATTTTTATGTAGATATGGTAGACAATCACAGGACTGATATGGATCTCACAGTAAGTTCTTTGGCTGAGAATGGGAAAACAAATGTTGCATGCCAGAATTTCATGGTTCAATCTATCTTTCTCTTCTAACCTAATCTTTTAAAGCTGATTTCTATTTAGATTTTTATGTCCTCCAATATTACACTCAATTCCCTGACTGGGAACATGAGCAGGCGATCATTTCCGAGACCTCTTGCAGTGCAATGCTGTCATTAGACACGGAGAGCTGTGTGAAAAGGCTGCGTTGATCTGACCATCATTTCTCCCTTCTTCTTTATGAGAATGAGCATAATCTCCATTCTGCAGCTATGCCTGGGAATGTTTCCTTTAGTCATCGTATATTAGTGATACAATAAAAATATTTTCTTTGATTAATATTTCTAGTAAAACAGTAAGGGCTATAAATTTGGTTGGAGGGTTTCCAATGCGCTAATGTTGGTCGGATGCTAAATATAGCGGCGGAAATTATTTTGCAATAGTAACAGCAAAATTCCGTTTTTGGATCCTGAGAGTGGAGTATCGGGGTAGAGAACGCGCCTCCTTCCCTCCACAGCCTCGATGAGGGTCTCCAGTTCTGTGGCCGAAAATCTGCTGGCCTGCCTTCCTTCCTCCTGGATTCGCCATGCCCTCGATTCAAAATGCTTCCCTGTTCGGGGCCCAGCTGAAAACCCGGCCCTTTAAGAAGGCCAGGGAGCAGCTGGCTCGTTAGCAGCAAATTGGCAACAGTTGAACATCGCAGCCCTATTGGTCACTCTGCACGCACACCACTGCAAACTGCCGATTCCCACCACCAATACCGCTCCGCTCCTTTTTATCAGCAAAAATGCTGAATTTCGCTCCAATGGTCGCCCTGTTTCGGGCGGAGGTGAATTTCTACCACAGAGAATTTAATGTAGCTATGAATGTACTACAAAGGCTAGAAAAATGAAAGCATCTGATCTCAGCCATTAACTGTGAGAGTGAAGTTTAAGCAGTTTATGTAGTCATCAGAACCCAGATGTTTCAGATTGTATTACATCCTTGGACACATACAGCTAATTATGGACAAAGGATTTCCTTGCCATTGTTACTTTTGGAACACCATTACAAATGTAATGGACTTATAGTGTTACATTTTTCAAAATAAAAAAAGAAATAAGCTTGACTTACATTATCACTTATTTTACTAGTTGGTATTTTTTGGAAAGAAATATAACTCACTTGATGGGAGGAATTTTAACCTAAAAAAAACGGGTGGGTTGGGGGCGTGGGGATAGTTAAAGTGTTAAAAATCATAATCCTGACCTGAATCTGCCCACTTCCGGTTTTAACGAAGGCGGGACAGGGGCAGCCAGCCAATCCGCTGCTAGAAGGCGGGTCGACTATTTATAACGAGGCTGGAAGCCTATGCTTTAACCTCCATTTTGTATTTAACTTTAGCTGGTTGGGTTTTGTAGGCCTCGTGAAAGCCGCCAGCCAACGAAAGGCAAGGACAGCTGGATCCAGTTGGTAAGTGCCTTTACAATTACCTCCTGGATCCACGGACACTGTCTAACCCACCCCCTGTAATCGGAGCCCTCCCACGAGACCTCCAATGCCTCCCCAGGCCTCCTCACCTCCCCCCCTCCCCCCAGGCCTCCAATCACCCCACGAGGCCTCCAATAACCCCACAAGGCCTGTCCCCCCAGCTCCTCTGGTAGATGCCCCGCCTCCCCACTCCCGTGTTTCTTCTCCGGCCCCCGATCCCTTCAGAACCCCCCCGCCCCTGATCCTCCTCCGGCCGGCCCCTGATCTTCTACCCAGTCCGCCGATCTTTTACCTGGAACCACATCTTCTACCTGGACCGACCACCCCCCACCCCTGATCTTCATGCTGATCCCTGGCACCCACACAATCCCTCTCTCCCTCCTTTGTGCAGCTTAGTGCCACAGGCCTACCTGCCTGGAGCCAGCCAACCTCTGAATCTGGCTAGCTGTGGGTGAGAAACAGAGGCTTCCCATTCAAATCAGGCCCTGCCATTTCCTGGGTTTCCTGACCACCTCGGAGCCCACCCACCCCAACCCGTCTTCCCCATTTAAATTCAGCCTGATGCGTGGTTCAGTAATAATAATTTTGGTTAAATAACTGCAGGTAGAATGCTAGACTTATCTTGTATTGACCTCAAAATAGAAAGTGAATTAATTTCCTGAAAAGTACTGCACACCCTGTTACTGGTATATAAAGTACCATCCAAATGAATTTTTAAAATTTGATCTTGGGATGTGGGTGACACTGGCAAGGAAATATTTATTTCCCATCACTAGAGTGTGGGAATTAAATTACAGCAGCTTTTTTCTGGTACTAGCCCACAAATGACCAAATTCATTCCATGCAGTTTTTATAACTTACTATAGTGCGATTGTGAACTAAGTACCTTTACGTTACCAGTCCAGTGCTATAACCACGAGGTTACACAATTGTGGGCTGGGATACTATACCCATGGATTGCTAATAGTGTTAAAAGACTAGCGGGCAATTGGAGCATTTTGACAATGTTATAAATTGTGACGGTAAAATGTGAGTGCTTTATGAAGATTACTTGAATCCTGACTTTAAAATTCAGCCTTTGAATAATTTCTTTCTTTCTGTTACTTCTTGCTTCTCATACGTTCTGGACAGTTTTTGTCTACACTATTAAAGGCAGCGCCATCTTCTGTGTCTGTTAAAGTTATTTGGGCAGTAATTAATATGCAATTTCTTGCTTTTTTGGCACTTTAACATGTTTGTAGCAAATTTATCCATTCAGAGATCATCCAAAAGGCATTGGTAGCTTGAAAGGGAAATGTTTTTCTCCATTACTTGGATTGGAATGGTGCCATGCAGAAAATTGCTACTTTGCATTCCATCGTTGTCAAAACATCAAATGACCTCAAGGTGTAGATGAACTTGAAGCTGGATGAGGCAGTGCTGTGTGAACTCCAGTAATTTAGATCACAAAGGCTGGACATTTGACTTAGCTAAATTGATTTAAAGATGAAAAAATGTGAATAACTGGAGAAGGACCTGTGAGGGGGCGGCCCCAACAGAGCAAAAGATTTTTTTTTCATTTTTTGTCTTAATAGGAACGAATCAAGCCAAAGATACGAGATTGTATTGAGAAAGGTGGTGAAGGAGAAACAAAGGATCCATGTCATGTCTTGTCTGTCTTGTCTGTGTGGGTTTCAGGCCCAATGTCTGTGTGATCCCAAATCCCCCAAACACCATCAATGCCACAGAGCTCATCTCATACACAAGGAAGCCCCCGCCCAGAGCCCCGATAGTACAGACGACTGTAGATAGGTGTCCTACCACCACCAGGGATCCAGGGAATGGGTTGGTGTTAATTCCCGACTGGCAAAGTTTTGTTTCAGAACGGGCACTGCTCTGTGGCATCCATGATCCTGAACCTGAATGAAGCCCACCTGCCTATGTGGTGCCCGAAGAAGATGGAGAAGCTTTATGAAGCTCTGTTAAAAGTGATGTTTCAGGAATTTTATAAACTGGACTATGGACATGTAGATAAAGAACAGCTTTGTGATCTGAATATCAGGAATAGTGTGGGGTCCGGGAGGCAGAGAAGAGGACCACAGTGTTCAGTACGGAACGGATATTGTTAATAGCATGGATGATGGTTTTGCTCGATCAGAATGTGGGTTTGCTTCTGCAGGCGCGGAGCCTATCAATTGCACCATGGGAGTGATGGCACAAGAAGACCATATTCCTCCACAGGTAGCATATACAGGAGGTGGGACATATTGTGTCACCACCAGTGCGCCCCACTACCAGCATGGACACTTCTGGTGTCTGGTGAGTGACAGCAGTTTCTGCTTTAGACCCGAGGCAGAAGTTCAATTGGCCCAGGAATGGATTGTCCCCATTCCTGAACCTCCGCTGTTCACCTCACTGTGAAGGAAAACATTACAAACCTGCAGGATTATGTTACACATTTTGGTATGAAATCCACCCTCGACCCAAACATCTTACCGCTCTACTGAAAGCTGTAGAAGTATCACAGAAACTTTTCTATACTTTAGAACAAAAAACAATTGAGATAGGGGGTTGAGATTTCGGAGATCACAGTTCCAGCCTGGTGGGATATTTTCAGAAATAAAGAGGTCCCTGCTGGGATCAGAATAGCTTCCCACGGTTTAGTTATCTGCCAGCTCGTGACTATTCTTTATCTGTGGTGTACTACCTGCAGGGTGAGAGGCAGAGGTCATCGGTCCCAGCGCCAGAGGGTGCTGGACGAGCCCTAGCTGAATTTAAAGGTTGTATCAGGGAGGAAAACACAAAATATTATAGGACACTGCAGAAAATTCACAGTCATCTGGTCAGGTCCGGTTTAGATTCCACCTGCTGTAAAGAAAACGCAGAGGTCAAGTGTTAAAAGGTTTATAGAATGTATGTTTTACTGTGTATTTTTTGTGAAACTGGAGTAATGGAGGGGCATTGGACCCCCTCTATTGCTGTAATGTAACTTATGACTGAATTTACCTATAAACAGTAATACATTTCAAAGGGACGTTTGGGTTTAGCTGGGTAAATTACAGGGAAAGGTTGACTCTCGGGAGTCAGGAATTTTGCTCACCTAGCATGACACTCAAGTATGTAGAGTGTCACAGGGGGGACTGTAGAGTTGCAAAATTCATGGGAGAACTCCCCAGTGTTTGGACTCATTGGAAAGGAAATTTAATTTGGAACTATCCACCAGAGAGTTTGGGATCCTAAAATGCTTATGCAAGAAATCTACGAGTTTTAACCAAGTTTGGGATTTTTAAAAGGTGAATGTTGGATCTGCAAGAAAAGGTGTGGGGTCAATCTCTAAAAGGCCAGTTTGGACATTGGAGCTAATCAAATTGTCTGGGAACTGTTTACCCCTGAAACCTGCCCCTAGAAAACATTAGCATTTAAACAATCGACCACGGAAGAAACATTATCCACCCCACCCAGAGGAACCAAATGTCACATACATATTCCAACACCTTTTCAACAGGCATAGAAATATCTGGCTCAGGCCAGACTTCCGGAAGCAAAACACAGTGCTATCACAATGGACAAGAGCTCATCAACTCAGAAAAGTCTATCAACGCCAGATTAAAACTTAATCAAGTTTCAGTTAGCTGGGCTGCAAAACCTAAACAAAGAACCAAGGTCGATTTGGGGACAGATAAGGAAGTCTCTCAAAGTATAATTAAGGCTTGTTTTTACAGCTAGGACTGCACTTGGCTTCTACACCAGCTTCGTATGCTTCAGACCTGGCAGACTTCAAGACCAGCACACCAGTTTCGTTAACCTGGTTCTTCAGAACATCAACCAAGACAGCATCACAAACGACCAGGACACCAAGCACGCTGTGGCAGCAAGAGGCTCACGAAGCAACCACCAAGATATTACCAGCAACCAAATTGGTAATATTGAGCCACCGCGATTTCCAAACCGAAGTCAACTCGACGAAAACCCGAAGATTCACAAGCTGTTTCCACTCTACAAGCTATCCCTGAGCTACCAACGGTAAATTATTCACCTTTAAAACCTACTGCTGAAGGAAGAAAGTGGGTACTTACCCCATAAATCCAATACGCGCCCTACCGCATCAGCGGACACCACCCAACTGAGGAACACGCAGCAAGAAGTCCTCTCCTACGTTCCAGGTACGGCTAGCAGAATCGACAAAATCCAACGCACCCTGAAACCGTGACCCATTACCGACTGTCAAGGAGGGATTGGTGAGCATAGTCCCTGAAGCCCCAGAGCCTAACCTAGTTAGATAGGGGGAATTGGGAGGTGGGAGGTGTTGTACTGCTGTGTATTCTTTTTGTTTGAGTAAAGGATTCCCCATTAGAGTGATAAGTTTTCTCTAATTTAAAGTGATAAGTTTTCTCAGTTTTAATAAAAGGTGTATTCATTCTTCTTGTTTAAAAGCCATACATTTCTTTGTACAAAACAGTTGTCTGCTGTACTTTATCACACCCTGATAAGTAAATCCAGGCTCGAGAACCAGGGAGTAGGAGCGACTCGCAACCGCTCTGGGTCAGGGAAGGAAAGCTGACCCCACTGACACCACCTCCTACAGATACTATACCCATGGATTGCTGATAGTGTTAAAAGACTAGCGGGCAATTGGAGCATTTTGACAATGTTATAAATTGTGACGGTAAAGTGTGAGTGCTTTATGAAGATTACTTGAATTCTGACTTTAAAATTCAGCCTTTGAATAATTTCTTTCTTTCTGTTACTTCTTGCTTCTCATACGTTCTGGACAGTTTTTGTCTACACTATTAAAGGCAGCACCATCTTCTGTGTCTGTTAAAGTTATTTGGGCAATAATTAATATGCAATTTCTTGCTTTTTTGGCACTTTAACATGCTTGTAGCAAATTTAACCATTCAGAGATCATCCAAAAGGCATTGGTAGCTTGAAAGGGAAAAGTTTTTCTCCATTACTTAGATTGGAATGGTGCCATGCAGAAAATTACTACTTTGCATTCCATCGTTGTCAAAACATCCAAACCCTGAAAATTTGCAGACTACATTTCTGGCATTTACACTAGGATCATGCCTGCTGATGCCCTTGGTGCTGACAGGGTCAGTAGGAGAGCATCTCATATACACGGGATTGGTGGGTGCTTACATCACTATAGACCCATCTCCAATACCTGCCTGCCCCATGCAGCCAAAAAATCTAATGCCTTCCTGCCATTGGGGGAGGGGGCGGGTGTTGCCCTGATAACCACGCCCCCCACCCGCCCCTCCCGCCGACCCTATAGTGCTCCCACTAAGACCCCAAAATCCAATAATTATTCAAAGAAACTATAGTGTATGGAGAAAGAGTCAGACGGAACACTGTGAGCTCAAAGTAAAGTGTGACCTTCGTCTTTTATTGCAGGTCTCCAGAGTGCCTCTCCCACCTGTGAAGCCTTCTTAAATACCTGTACTGCCAAGGGATTATGGGATCCCTTGGGACTCCGGGGAATGAGCCCTCTGGTGGCTGTACAGAGGAAATACAAGTCCACATATATAAAAACATTCCCCCCCCAAAGTCAATAGGGTAACTATTTACAATGTAAGTCGATCTGAGGCCCTTCTTGCCCTGGTTGATCGTTTTGGTGTGAAAGCTGATGTTGTTGAATCATTTATTGGGCCCTCGCTGGGCTGCTGTGCAGCTGGCCTTGCTGGGCTGCCTGGTGTGTTGGGCCCTGCAGGGCTGCTGTAGATGATGGGTTCTGCTTCGTGGTCAACCGTGGTGTCGGTTGCCACTGGTGTGTATGTTGGGGTATCAAAAAAGGTAGGGTCCAAGGTGGGTTGCTCAGGGTAGTCCGTGAATCTGAGTTTGATTTGGTCCAAGTGTTTCCGGTGAATGAGTCCATTTGAAAGTTTGACCCGAAGCACCCTGCTCCCCTCTTTGGCCATGACAGTGCCGGGAAGTCACTTGGGACCTTGTCCATAATTTAATACAAATACAGGATCATTGACTTCAATCTCGCGTGACACATTTGCGCTATCATGATATGCACTTTGTTGAAGCCGCCTGCTCTCTACCTGTTCATGTAGATCAGGGTGAACTAACGAGAGCCTTGTCTTAAGTGCTCTTTTCATGAGCAGTTCAGCAGGTGGGATCCCAGTGAGTGAGTGGGGTCTCGTGCGGTAGCTAAGCAGGACTCGGGATAGGCGAGTCTGCAGTGAGCCTTCAGTTACCCTCTTCAAGCCTTGCTTGATGGTTTGCACTGTTCTCTCTGCTTGACCATTGGATGCTGGTTTAACCAGGGTAGATGTGACATATTTGATCCTGTTACGGGTCATGAATTCTTTGAACTCAGCACTGGTAAAACATGGCCCGTTGTCGCTCACCAGAACGTCGGGTAAGCTGTGAGCGGCAAACATGGCCCGCAGGCTTTCAGTAGTGGCAGCGGACGTGCTAGCTGACATTATCTCACATTCAATCTACTTGGAGTACGCGTCTACAACCACAAGGAACATTTTACCCAAGAATGGGCCTGCATAGTCAACGTGTACCCTAGACCACGGTTAGGAGGGCAAAGACCATAAACTTAGCGGCGCCTCCCTGGGTACATTGCTTAACTGCGTGCATGTATTACATCTGTGAACACAGGACTCCAAGTCTGCATCGATACTGGGCCACCACATGTGGGATCTGGCTATCATTTTCATCATTACGATACCTTGGTGGGTACTGTGGAGGTCATTGATGAAGGTGTCTCTGCCTTTCTTGGGGACCACTACTTGATTGCCCCACAGAAGGCAGCCTGCCTGTATAGACATTTCATCTTTGCGTCACTGGAACAGCTTTATCTCTTCCTGCATTTCCACTGGGACACTGGACCAGCTCCCGTGAAGCACACAGCTTTTCTAGAGATAATAAGGGGTCCAGGTTTTGATCTGCCGGGCAGTGACGGGTGATTGCTCACTCTCAAATGCTTTCATAACCATGGCTAGATCTGCGGGCTGCGCCATTTCCACCCCCGTGGTCAACAACGGCAGCCTGAGAACATCGGTGCAGTTTTCTGTGTCTGGCCTGTGGCGGATGGCGTAGTTGTATGTGGACAACGTGAGCGCCTATCTCTGGATGTGGGCCGATGCATTGGTATTTATCCCTTTACTCTCGGAAAATAGGGATATAAATGGCTTATGGTCAATTTCCAATTCAAAATTTAGCCCAAACAGGAATTGATGCATTTTCTTTACCCCATAGACACACACTAACGCTTCTTTTTCAATCATGCTGTAGGCTCTCTCAGCCTTAGGCAGACTCCTGGATGCATAAGCGATCAGTTGCAGTTTCCCGAAATCATTAGCTTGTTGCAATACACACCTGATGCCATATGACGACGCATCACATGCTAGTACCAAACGCTTACATGGATCATACAACACAAGCAATTTGTTTGAGCATAACAATTTTCTCACTTTTACAAAAGCATTTTCTTGGCTTTTGCCCCAAACCCATTCGTCCCCTTTTCGTAGTAAGACATGTAGTGGTTCTAACAGGGTGCTGAGACCTGGTAAGAAGTTACCAAAGTAGTTCAAGAGTCCCAGAAATGATCGCAGCTCCATCACGTTCTGTGGCCTCGGTGCATTCTCTATTGCCTCCGTCTTCGTGTTGGTGGGCCTGATGCTGTCCACTGCAATCCTCCTTCTAGGAACTCCACTTCAGGCACCAGGAAAACACATTTCGAGTGTTTTAACCTGAGCCCCACGCGGTTGAATCGACTAAGAACCTCCTCCAAGTTCTGCAGGTGCTCGACTGTGTTCTGACCTATGACCAAGATGTCGTCCTGGAAGACCACGGTGTGCAGGACCGACTTCAGTAAACTTTCCATGTTTCTCTGGAATATCACCGCCGCTGATCGGATTCCAAACAGACATCTGTTATAAACAAAAAGACCTTTGTGCGTGTTGATGCAGGTGAGGGCCTCCGATGATTCCTCTAGTTCCTGCATCATGTAGGCTGATGTCAGATCCAGCTTCGTGAACGTCTTTCCTCCCGCCAGCGTTGCAAAGAGGTCATCAGCTTTTGGTAGTGGGTAGTGGGTCCTGCAGCGAGAAACGATTGATAGTTACTTTGTAATCACCGCAGATTCTGACGGTGCCGTCTCCCTTGAGGACTGAAAAAATAGGACTGGCCCACTTGCTGAACTCAATCGGTGAAATGATGCCCTCTCTTTGTAGCCGGTCTAGTTCGATCTCTACCCTTTCTCTCATCATGTATGGTACTGCTCTCGCCTTGTGATGGATGGGTCACGCCCCCGGAATTAGGTGGATCTGCACTTTTGCTCCTTGGAATTTCCCGATGCCTGGTTCAAACAGCAAAGGAAACTTGTTTAAGACCTGGGCACACGAACTGTCGTCCCAGTTCCAGCGTATCTTTCCCAGCCAGCTCCTGCCGAGCAGCATGGGACCACCCAGAGTGGTAGCTTGTGCACCGCTCCATCGTAGGAGGCCTTTACGGTAGTACTGCCGATTACAGGAATCAGTTCTTTTGTGTAAGTTCTTAGTTTCGTGCGAATTGGAGTTAAGACTAGCCTTGAGGCCTTGTTGCAGCACAACCTTTCGAAAGTCTTTTTGCCCATGATGGACTGGTTCACGCCCGTGTCCAGCTCCATTGACACCGGGAGTCCATTTAGTTCAACATTCAGCATTATCAGGTGACAATTTGTGGTGAATGTGTGTACCCCATGTACCTCTGCCTCCTCTATCTGAGGCCCTGTTTCGTCGTGATCCTCCGTGGATCTGTCCTCCTCTGCAACCTGGTGGTTTGCAGGTTTAACAGGCTTAGCAACTCGCCTGCACACTCGTTGGAGGTGTCCCATTGTTCCACAGCCCTTGCAAACGTATCCTTTGAATTGGCATGAATGGAAACGATGATCACACCTGCAGCTCCAACAAGGTGTTAATGGCCTTGCATTCATCACCCTCGATGGTGGACTCTGAGACATCTGCGGACGTGTAGCTGCAGGTATGTCTGACCTGCCCTGTCCGTTACGATTCGAAAACAACATCACTTTGTTCACAGTACTTGTAGCAGCACTTGTTTGCTGAGAGATTTGCTTTGTATTGTCACTGGTGGCAATGAACGCCTGGGCTATAGCTATGGCTTTACTCAAGGTTGGGGTCTCTACAGTCAAAAGTTTGCGAAGTATGGTTTCGTGGCCAATGCCAAGTACAAAAAAGTCTCTGAGCATGTGCTCCAAATGTCCTTCAAATTCGCAATGTCCTGCAAGGCGTCTTAGCTCGGCGACATAACTTGCCACTTCCTGGACTTCAGATCTTTTGTAGATGTAGAACCGGTACCTTGCCATCAGAACTCTTTCCTTTGGGTTCAAATGCTCTCGGACCAGTGTGCACAAATCGTCGTACGATTTCTCCGTGGGTTTTGCTGGAGTGAACAGATTCTTCGTGAGGCCATACGTTGGTGCCCCACAGATGGTGAGGAGGATCGCCCTTCGTTTGGCAGCGCTCTCTTCCCCTTCTAGCTCATTGGCCATGAAGTATTGGTCGAGTCGCTCCACAAAAGTTTTCCAATCATCTCCCTCTGAGAATTTCTCCAGGATGTCCACTGTTCTCTGCATCTTTGGGTTCGCTATCTGTATCTCGTCGCCAGGTGTAGTATATGGAGAAAGAGTCAGAGTGAACACTGTGAGCTCAAAGTAAAGTGTGACCTTAGTCTTTTATTGCAGGTCTCCAGAGTGCCTCTCCAACCTGTGAAGCCTTCTTAAATACCTGTGCTGCCAAAGGATTATGGCATCCCTTGGGACTCCGGGGAATGAGCCCTGGGTGGCTGTACAGAGTAAATACAAGTCCACATATATAACAGAAACCATCCCCTTTCTTCAGTGGTCAGGGACATTCCCCTTGCCTGGACACCTCTGGTGGAACCAAGTTGTACTCATCTGGAGGTTGGTACAGCTCACCCTATTGGGTGGACCAGCCTTCATTAATATGCCAGGTCCTGACTAAGCTGGAGAGATGGGAACTCCAGATGTAGGAACTCCCCACTTCAACTCCACCTCTGGGGCTGTCTCTTGATGTCATTGGCATTCCAAGGGAGTGGGAGCTTCTGTTTCTTACAAGGCTGACCGGCAAAATCTGGAATTGGTGGGGGCCTGGTACTGCCGGGTCCCCACTGTTTTCTGGTGGGTTCTGCCACCTGATGAAACTTGGGGCCAAAGGCTTTATCTGAGTTCAGGCTAAGCAGATAATACTTTGTACTGTAGAGTGGCATGATCAATCCAAGCAGCCGTACATTGGCAATGGCTCACACTTCTGGTTTAATAAAATATCATCATCATAGGCAGTCCCTCGGAGTCGAGGAAGACTTGCTTCCACTCTTAACATGACTTCTTAGGTGGCTGTACAGTCCAATACCAGAACCACAGTCTCTGTCACAGGTGCAGCAGAGTCATTGAGGGAAGGGGTGGGTGGGACTGGTTTGCCGTGCGCTCTTTCCGCTGCCTGCGCTTGATTTCTGCACGCTCTCGTCGATGAGACTCAAGGTGCTCAGTACCCTCCTGGGTGCGCTTCCTCCACTTAGGGCGGTCTTTGGCCAAGGTCTCCCAGGTATCAGTAGGGATGTTACACTTTATCAGGGAGGCTTTAAGGGTGTCCTTGTTACGTTTCTGCTGCCCACCTTTTGCTCGTTTGCCATGAAGGAGTTCCGAGTAGAGCGCTTGCTTTGGGAGTCTTGTGTCTGGCATGCGAACTATGTGGCCTGCCCAGCGGAGCTGATCAAGTGTGGGCTGTGCTTCGATGCTAGGGATGTTGGCCTGGTCGAGAACGCTAATGTTGATGCGTCTGTCCTCCCAGGGGTTTTGTAGGATCTTGCAGAGACATCGTTGATGGTATTTCTCCAGCGACTTGATAAAATATATACTTTAGCTAAAAAGTAGTATTCTTTAGATGACAAGAAAGCCGAATGAAAATGATGAAATATGATATCAGCTCCAAACTGCTTGATTTTCAGACAGGCTCCAAAGACTGGTGGATAAGAGGGGATTCTTTTTTCCAATATTGGATCCATCTGCACTATTCTCTTTTCTTGGGTAGGATTGAATCACATGTTACACTTCTGTGGATAAGGCAAAACTGCTGAACATCACTGCTATGAATTTGGTTCCACTGGCGCTGACTTCTTGGGGTCAGCGGCATCAGTCGCTCCTGTAAGCATTCTGAGAATCTTACATTTATGGAAGTTGATTCACCCTGCCCTATAGTGACTTGCATGACATCGTAAACCAGGGATGTACAACAAAATCCTTTGTGATCTGGACTGAATATTTATATCTTTCACGTGTATTTGTTCCATCTCTCAATGATGAAGTGAAGCTTGATATGAATTATTAAAGCATTTTATTTTACATCAGATGTTGATCAGATACATTTATTTCAATTGGTACAACTTATCTTTGTATTTATATAAAACAATGAACGCACTATGATTCCCCTCATCAGGGGTCATATTACCTATATTAAACAGATTCACCCTCGTACATTTTCCTGTCTTTCTGAATAAAAATGAAGCGCAACAAAAGTTAGCCATCTTTTCAAAACCATAATCCTATAAATTTTATTAGTTTCTAAGCTATGTTACTTAAAGCCCCATCTGAGAAACTAGATTCAGCACTTTCAACTGTCTACTCATGAGACACAAAACAGAATACATTGTGCTTATCTGCAAGTAGACATCAAATTCAGACTGCATTAACTACAGTTAACTATCATCACTGTCAATTACATTAAAGCTCATGGAAATTATAGTGAATGAGAAACTATTGCAATGTCTTAACATAACTATCTGCATTAACTCGCCAAGGCTTCTTCGGCAGCACCTCCCAAATCCGCGACCTCTACCACCTAGAAGGACAAGGGCAGCAGGTGCATGGGAACACCATCACTTCCAAGTAACACACCATCCTGACTTGGAAATATATCAACATTCCTTCATCATCACTGGGTCAAAATCCTGGAATTCTCTCCCTTACAGTACTATCGGACTACCTTCACCACACGGACTGCAGCGGTTCAAGAAAGCAGCTCACCACCACCTTCTCAAGGGCAGTTAGGGATGTGCAATAAATGCTGGCTTTGCCAGCGACGCCTACATCCCATAAATGAATAAAAAAATTTGTGAACCTGCTTCAGAGCAAATTGATCAACTTGTGATACCGTCAGTCTCATCCCCCAAACAATAGTGATTTATCCATACCCAACAAAAGGTTTATATGAAATGCTGATAGTAATTAGAATTTGGCCTCATGAGATATCTAATGAGCAATCTAATATTGCATATATGACATCCTTAGACACAAAATGATTCATGATAAATTAATGTTTATCTTTCTGCTGAATTCACATAGTAGGCCTCTCAGTGATGAACACTATTTTTGAAGACCTGGTGAGTATAATGAAAAATGATATACTCTTTCTTGATGACATAGTGGTTAATTACACATTTGAAAGAAAACTGGCAACCACATCATTGCACCCAGCCACAGACAGAATTGGATAAAGCAATTATCAGCTCATCGGAGACCAAGATAATACAACAACAACAACTTGTATTTATATAGCACCTTTAACATAGTGAGACGTCCCAAGGCGCTTCACAAGAGTATTATGAGACAAAAAATTTGACACCGAGCCACATAAGGAGAAATTACGGCAGATGACCAAAAGCTTGGTCAAAGAGGTAGGTTTTAAGAAGCATCTTGAAGGAAGAAAGAGAGTTAGAGAGGCAGAGAGGTTCAGGCAAGGAATTCCAGAGCTTAGGGCCTAGGCAACAGAAGGCACATCCACCATGTTTGAGCAATTATAATCAGGGATGCTCAAGAAGACAGAATTGGAGGAGCGCAGACATCTCTGGGAGTCATGTGGCTGGAGGAGATTACAGAGATAGGGAGGGGCAAGGACATAAAGGGTTTTGAAAACAAGGGTGAGAATTTTAAAATTAAGGCATTGCTTAATCGGAAGCCAATATTGGGCAGCGAGCACATGGTGGTGGGTGAATGGGACTTGGTGCGAGTTAGGACATGAGCAGCTGAGTTTTGTATGATCTGAAGTTTACAGAGGGTAGAAGGTGGGAGGCCGGCCACCAGTGCGTTGGAATAGTCAAGTCTAGAGCTAACAAAGGCATGGATGTGGGTTTCAGCAGCAGAAGACATGAGGTAGGGGCGGAGTCGGGTGATGTTCTGGAGATGGAAATAGGCGGACTTAGTGATGGAGCGGATATGTGGCCGAAAACTCATTTCAGGGTCAAATATGACACCAAGTTTGCGAACAGTGTGGTTCAGCCTCAGACAGAAGTTGGGAAGAGGGATAGAGTCAGTGGCTAGGGAATGGAGTTTGTGGTAGGGAGTGAAAACAATGGCTTCGATCTTCCCAATATTCAGTTGGAGAAAATTTCTGCTCATCCAGAACTGGATGTCGGACAAGCAGTCTGACAATTTAGAGACCGAGGAGGGGTTGAGAGAAGTAGTGGTGAGGTAGAGCTGGGTGTCCTCAGCATACATGTGGAAACTGCCGGTTTTCGGATGATGTCACCAAGGGGCAACATGTGGATGAGAAATAGGAGGGGGCCGAGGATAGATCTTTGGGGGCACAAGAGGTAACGGTGTGGAGGCTTGAAGAGAAGCCATTGCAGGTAATTCTCTGGCTACGATTTGATAGATAAGAGTGGAACCAGGCGAATGCAGTCCCACCCAGCTGGACGACGGTGGAGAGGCATTGGAGAAGGATAGAGTGGTCATCCGTGTCAAAGGCTACAGACAAGTCAAGAAGGATGAGGAGGAATAGTTTGCCTTTGTCACAGTAATAAGCAGGAAAGATGGGCATGGATTTGGGAGGTGACAAAATGTTCAAGAACTTTGGAAAGGAAAGGGAGGTTGGAGATGGGGCGGTAGTTTGCAAGGACGGAGAGGTTGTTTTTTTGAGTAGAGGGGTGATGATGGCAGATTTGAGGGAGAGGGGTACAGTACCTGAGGAGAGAGAACCGTTTACAATGTCAGCTAACATGGGAGTCAGAAAAGGAAGTTGGGTGGTCAGCAGTTTGGTGGGAATAGAGTCAAGGGAGCAGGAAGTGGGTCTCACGGACAGGATGAGCTTAGAATTGTCATGAAGGGAGATCGGAGAGAAACTGGTGAAAGATGTGAGGTCAGGGCTAAGGCAGGGGGGACACAGAGGAAGTTTGGCCCAGTGGGCTAGGGGAAGGAGGCGGAAGAGGCAGCCGAATGGATGGTCTCAAACTTAGAGACAAAGAAGTCCATGAGCTCCTCACACTTAATCGCTAGAAAAAAGTTTAACCATGATGTTGCCTACTCACCTGCACTCTATAAGAACATAAAACATAAGAAATAGGAGCAGGAGTAGGCCATTAGACCCCTCGAGCCTGCTCCGCCGTTTAATAAGATAATGGCTGATTTGATCATGGACTCAGTTCCACTTCCCTGCCCACTCTCCATAACCATTTATTCCCCTATCTCTCAAAAATCTGTCTATCTCCGCCTTATATATATTCAATGACCCAGGCTCCACAGCTCTCTGGGGCAGAGAATTCTATAGATTTACAACCCTCTGAGAGAAGAAATTCCTCCTCATCTCTGTTTTAAATGGGCAGCCCCTTATTCTGAGACCAGGGGTTATGCTTATCGCCCAAAAATGGGTGTATTTCCGACGTGGGCGGTAAAAATGGGTTTTCAGATTGCCAGCTTCTCGCCCATTCTCAAAGCATCTAGTCTCCATTTTTGAAATAGGGCGTTACCGCGAGCGATATGAAATGGGCGGTAGCGTTAAATCTCGCTGACCTTCTGCGGTAAAATGTCGCCGTCCTTAGCAACAGCATCTCAATGCTCGATTCCCGCGATTCAGGAGGTCAAGGGTCATCATGATATGCTCAGAAGAGGAGAAAGAGAGAGAGGGAACTGAGAGGGACTGAAGGCGTGTCTGGGTGTGGTGTGGTTGCTTTGGGAGGAAGGAGGGAGACTTTAGAGCTTCACAGCAAGTAGGTAAACAAAAATTACCAGCCACATATTAGCCCGAATTTGGCCTATAATGGACGGAGAGGAGGAGGAGACTGCAAAAGCTTCTATAGATATGTGAAGAGAAAAAGATTAGTGAAGACAAACGTAGGTCCCTTGCAGTCGGATTCAGGTGAATTTATAATGGGGGAACAAAGAAATGGCAGACCAATTGAACAAATACTTTGGTTCTGTCTTCAAGAAGGAAGACACAAATAACCTTCTGAAAGTACGAGGGGACCGAGGGTCTAGTGAGAAGGAGGAACTGAAGGATATCCTTATTAGGCGGGAAATTGTGTTAGGGAAATTGATGGGATCGAAGGCCGATAAATCCCCGGGGCATAATAGTCTGCATCCCAGAGTACTTAAGGAAGTGACCCTAAAAATAGTGGTGATCATTTTCCAACAGTCTATTGACTCTGGATCAGTTCCTATGGACTGGAGGGTAGCTAATGTAACACCACTTTTTAAAAAAGGAGGGAGAGAGAAAATGGGTAATTATAGACCGGTTAGCCTGACATCAGTGGTGGGGAAAATGATGGAATCAATTATTAAGGATGAAATAACAACGCATTTGGAAAGCAGTGACAGGATCGGTCCAAGTCAGCATGGATTTATGAAGCGGGAATCATGCTTGACAAATCTTCTGGAATTTTTTGAGGACATAACTAGTAGAGTGGACAAGGGAGAACCAGTGGCTGTGATGTATTTGGACTTTCAAAAGGTTTTTGACAAGGCTCCCACACAAGAGATTGATGTGCAAAATCAAAGCACATGGTATTGGGGGTAATATACTGATGTGGATAGAGAACTGGTTGGCAGACATGAAGCAGAGAGTCGGGATAAACGGGTCCTTTTCAGAATGGCAGGCAGTGACTAGTGGAGTGCTGCAGGGCTCAGTGCTGGAACCCCAGCTCTTTACAATATACATCAATGATTTGGATGAAGTAATTGAGTGTAATATCTCCAAGTTTGCAGATGACACTAAACTGGGTGGCGGTGTGAGCTGTGAGGGGGACGCTAAGAGATTGCAGGGTGACTTAGACAGGGTAGGTGAGTGGGCAAATGCATGGCAGATGCAGTATAATGTGGATAAATGTGAGGTTATCCACTTTGGGGGCAAAAACCCGAAGACAGAATATTATCTGAATGGCGGCAGATTGGGAAAAGGGGAGGTGCAACGAGACCTGGGTGTCATGGTTCATCAGTCATTGAGAGTTGGCATATAGGTGCAGCAGGCGGTGAAGAAGGCAAATGGTATGTTGGCCTTCATAGCTAGGGGATTTGAATATAGGAGCAGGGAGGTCTTACTGCAGTTGTACAGGGCCTTGGTGAGGCCTGGAATATTATGTGCAATTTTGGTCTCCTAATCTGAGGAAGGAAGTTCTTGCTATTGAGGGAGTGCAACGAAGGTTCACCAGACTGATTCCCGGGATGGCCAGACTGACATATAAGGAGAGACTGGATCAACTGGGCCTTTATACATTGTTATTTAGAAGGATGAGAGGGGATCTCATAGAATCATACAAGATTCTGACAGGTTAGATGCGGGTAGATTGTTCCCGATGTTGGGGAAGTCCAGAACCAGGGAACACAATCTTAGAATAAGGGGTAGGCCATTTAGGACTGAGATGAGGAGAAACTTCTTCACTCAGAGAGTTGTTAACCTATGGAATTCCCTGCCGCAGAGAGTTGTTGATGCCAATTCTTTGGATATATTCAAGAGGGAGTTACAGCTAAAGGGATCAAGGGGTATGGAGGGAAAGCAGGAAAGCGGTACTGAGGGAATGATTAGTCATGATCTTATCGAATGGTGGTGCAGGCTCGAAGAGCCGAATGGCCTACTCCTGCACCTATTTTCTATGTTTCTATGTTTCTATCACAGCACGCTGTGGAGACTGACGCTGGAGAGAGCAGTGAGGTGGGAGAGGAGCACATTGGAGGGCACAAAAGAGTGAAGAGATTCTCAGATGAGGTAAATGCCTCCCTCCTGCAGGAGGCCGAGTTATGTTGGAGTAATTTAACTCAGGAAGGGCGTGGGAAGCCCACTCCAAAGGCCTACCAGAAGATATAGACCGAGATAGCAGAGGTGGTCTCGTCGGCGACCAACGAGGCGCGTGAGGGCAACCAATGCCGCAAACGATGGAATGACCTTGTGGGATCTGCAAGAGTAAGTATTACATTTATTTACATGTACTTATGTATTTATATAATTTGATTTGTAACAGTCATGAGTGGCTATTATCCCACTTTTACCGGGAATGTTTTACTCAAAGCCTGCGGTCATGCTGCACGTCTTTAGGTAAAGAATGATAATGATCATAATAATCATAATTACATCTGTCGGTTATGTGTTGTATCAGTGTCTGTGACAGTATCTAGCCTTGATATCACGCAATGAGCTTATGCCATATCGTCCTGTCCCCTTTTACAGAAGAAGCTATCGACGATGAGGTCCGTGCAGAGGCGAACGGGTGGGCGGCCACCAGTCCCCAGCGACATCACAGAGATGGAGGAGCGGGTACTCACACTTGTGGGAAAGTATACCTGGACAACCACGGAAGCATCTGCAGACCCTGAAGTGATGCCACGTGAGTAAAGCTTACACCATTGCGTGGTGTAAAGTCAATAGATGCCACACCCACTCATATCCGAACAATCATATATGATAGATGATTTCTAAAATTGTCCAAGAAATAATGCTGGTCTAATGAAAATCATTGGAATGCAAATGTGTTGATGGTCATGAAATGTGATGTCTATGATTATTTTGGGAGCGGTAGTGGTTTTGTCGTGCATATGCTTTGTGTAGCGCTGGACTCATCTTGTGAACCAAGCACCCCCTTCTCCTCTAATAACCTCATTTGTGTTTGGCTGCTCAGCCAGCAGCGTGTCCCCAGACAAGTCCACAGAGACCAGAAAGTTGGGGTGTGGGGCCCGACTCTCCAGATGATCCAACATCTGGTGCTGAGAAGCTCCAATTCTCGCCCGTCAATCCACTGTGTCTGTTCTCCACGATGAGAGTGCAGACTTCAAGGAACCTGCATTGCCACGCTCCAGAAACCATTCCACCCCAAGGCCATTTAGTGGTCCTCTGGTCATTCCCACCTCTACTCTGGAGGTACCGGCCCCAAGAACCTCACCACAGGGCACCCCATTTGTCCCCAGGACGGTGCCGACCCCGCAGAGGCCTCGTAGATGCAGCAGATCTGGATCACGAGCGTCACATGAGAGCGGAGAGATGGTACAGTTGTCCAGGAGGACTGTAGATATTGGTGACCAGCTCATCAAAGCATTTGGGGGCATATCCCGACAGCTGACCACCATGAATGAGTACATTCTGTGGATGGCGGAGGCCCTGGATGCAATAGATAGGAACACTGCTGGCACAGGCTTCCCAGTGGTCCCAGAGCGCGGCACTCCACCCCTAGGTTCCGCACCACCACTGCGAACGACAGATGAGAGCAAAGACCAAGATCCTGCTTCTGCATCAGAGAATGTTTCCCCCTCGGCACCCCCTGCTCCCGTAACTGTGCAACCACCGCCTCTGCCTTCATTCCCCGCTGCCGTGGAGAAGTTCCTTGTCTAGCCCGAGGTAGGTGGGGTCGGGCAGCCGAGGTAAAGGGGAGGGAAGGGGGCCAGGGTGAAATCAGGCCAGGGCAAGGTTGGGCCACGCGAAGTCGGTGCGGGCGAAGTCGTGGCGAAGTCAGGACAGGTGAAGTCGTGGCGAAGTCAGGACAGGCGAAGTCGGGGCGGGCGAAGTCGGGGCGGGCGAAGTCAGGACAGGCGAAGTCGGGGCGGGCGAAGTCGGGGCGGGCGAAGTCAGGACAGGCGAAGTCGTGGCGAAGTCATGGCGAAGTCAGGACAGGTGAAGTCAGGACAGGTGAAGTCGTGGCGAAGTCAGGACAGGTGAAGTCGTGGCGAAGTCGTGGCGAAGTCAGGACAGGTGAAGTCAGGACAGGTGAAGTCAGGACAGGTGAAGTCGTGGCGAAGTCAGGACAGGTGAAGTCGGGGCGGGCGAAGTCGGGGCGGGCGAAGTCGGGGCGGGCGAAGTCGTGGCGGGTGAAGTCGTGGCGAAGTCGTGGCGAAGTCAGGACAGGTGAAGTCGTGGCGAAGTCAGGACAGGTGAAGTCGTGGCGAAGTCGTGGCGAAGTCAGGACAGGCGAAGTCGTGGCGAAGTCAGGACAGGCGAAGTCGTGGCGAAGTCAGGACAGGCGAAGTCGTGGCGAAGTCAGGACAGGTGAAGTCGTGGCGAAGTCAGGACAGGCGAAGTCGGGGCGGGCGAAGTCGGGGCGGGTGAAGTCGTGGCGAAGTCGGGGCGGGTGAAGTCGGGGCGGGTGAAGTCGTGGCGAAGTCGGGGCGGGTGAAGTCGGGGCGGGTGAAGTCGTGGCGAAGTCGTGGCGAAGTCAGGACAGGCGAAGTCATGGTGAAGTCGGGGCGGGTGAAGTCGTGGCGAAGTCGGGGCGGGTGAAGTCGTGGCGAAGTCGGGGCGAAGTCAGGACAGGTGAAGTCATGGTGAAGTCGGGGCGGGTGAAGTCGTGGCGAAGTCGGGGCGGGCGAAGTCGGGGCGGGTGAAGTCGTGGCGAAGTCGTGGCGAAGTCAGGACAGGCGAAGTCATGGTGAAGTCGGGGCGGGTGAAGTCGTGGCGAAGTCGGGGCGAAGTCAGGACAGGTGAAGTCATGGTGAAGTCGGGGCGGGTGAAGTCGTGGCGAAGTCGGGGCGAAGTCAGGACAGGTGAAGTCATGGTGAAGTCGGGGCGGGTGAAGTCGTGGCGAAGTCGGGGCGGGCGAAGTCGGGGCGAAGTCGGGGCGGGTGAAGTCGGGGCGGGCGAAGTCGGGGCGGGTGAAGTCGGGGCGGGTGAAGTCGGGGCGGGCGAAGTCGGGGCGGGTGAAGTCGGGGCGAAGTCGGGGCGGGTGAAGTCGGGGCGGGCGAAGTCGGGGCGGGTGAAGTCGGGGCGGGCGAAGTCGGGGCGGGTGAAGTCGGGGCGGGCGAAGTCGGGGCGGGTGAAGTCGGGGCGAAGTCGGGGCGGGTGAAGTCGGGGCGGGTGAAGTCGGGGCGGGTGAAGTCGGGGCGGGCGAAGTCGGGGCGGGTGAAGTCGGGGCGGGCGAAGTCGGGGCGGGTGAAGTCGGGGCGAAGTCGGGGCGGGTGAAGTCGGGGCGGGTGAAGTCGGGGCGGGTGAAGTCGGGGCGGGCGAAGTCGGGGCGGGTGAAGTCGGGGCGGGCGAAGTCGGGGCGGGTGAAGTCGGGGCGGGCGAAGTCGGGGCGGGTGAAGTCGGGGCGGGTGAAGTCGGGGCGGGCGAAGTCGGGGCGGGTGAAGTCGGGGCGGGCGAAGTCGGGGCGGGTGAAGTCGGGGCGGGCGAAGTCGGGGCGGGTGAAGTCGGGGCGAAGTCGGGGCGGGTGAAGTCGGGGCGGGCGAAGTCGGGGCGGGCGAAGTCGGGGCGAAGTCGGGGCGGGTGAAGTCGGGGCGGGTGAAGTCGGGGCGAAGTCGGGGCGGGCGAAGTCGGGGCGGGTGAAGTCGGGGCGAAGTCGGGGCGGGTGAAGTCGGGGCGAAGTCGGGGCGGGTGAAGTCGGGGCGAAGTCGGGGCGGGTGAAGTCGGGGCGGGCGAAGTCGGGGCGGGTGAAGTCGGGGCGAAGTCGGGGCGGGTGAAGTCGGGGCGAAGTCGGGGCGGGTGAAGTCGGGGCGGGCGAAGTCGGGGCGGGTGAAGTCGGGGCGAAGTCGGGGCGGGTGAAGTCGGGGCGAAGTCGGGGCGGGTGAAGTCGGGGCGAAGTCGGGGCGGGTGAAGTCGGGGCGAAGTCGGGGCGGGTGAAGTCGGGGCGGGTGAAGTCGGGGCGGGTGAAGTCGGGGCGGGTGAAGTCGGGGCGGGTGAAGTCGGGGCGGGTGAAGTCGGGGCGGGTGAAGTCGGGGTGAAGTCGGGGCGGGTGAAGTCGGGGCGGGTGAAGTCGGGGTGAAGTCGGGGCGGGTGAAGTCGGGGCGGGTGAAGTCGAGGCGGGCGAAGTCGGGGCGGTCGAAGTCGGGGCGGGTGAAGTCGGGGCGGGTGAAGTCGGGGCGGGTGAAGTCGGGGCGGGTGAAGTCGGGGCGGGTGAAGTCGGGGCGGGTGAAGTCGGGGCGGGTGAAGTCGGGGCGGGTGAAGTCGGGGCGGGTGAAGTCGAGGCGGGCGAAGTCGGGGCGGTCGAAGTCGGGGCGGGTGAAGTCGGGGCGGGTGAAGTCGGGGCGGGTGAAGTCGGGGCGGGTGAAGTCGGGGCGGGTGAAGTCGGGGCGGGTGAAGTCGGGGCGGGTGAAGTCGGGGCGGGTGAAGTCGGGGCGGGTGAAGTCGGGGTGAAGTCGGGGCGGGTGAAGTCGGGGCGGGTGAAGTCGGGGCGGGTGAAGTCGGGGCGGGTGAAGTCGGGGTGAAGTCGGGGCGGGTGAAGTCGGGGCGGGTGAAGTCGGGGTGAAGTCGGGGCGGGTGAAGTCGGGGCGGGTGAAGTCGGGGCGGGTGAAGTCGGGGCGGGTGAAGTCGGGGTGAAGTCGGGGCGGGTGAAGTCGGGGCGGGTGAAGTCGGGGTGAAGTCGGGGCGGGTGAAGTCGGGGCGGGTGAAGTCGGGGCGGGTGAAGTCGGGGCGGGTGAAGTCGGGGTGAAGTCGGGGCGGGTGAAGTCGGGGCGGGTGAAGTCGGGGTGAAGTCGGGGCGGGTGAAGTCGGGGCGGGTGAAGTCGGGGTGAAGTCGGGGCGGGTGAAGTCGGGGCGGGTGAAGTCGGGGCGGGTGAAGTCGGGGCGGGTGAAGTCGGGGCGGGTGAAGTCGGGGTGAAGTCGGGGCGGGTGAAGTCGGGGCGGGTGAAGTCGGGGTGAAGTCGGGGCGGGTGAAGTCGGGGCGGGTGAAGTCGGGGCGGGTGAAGTCGGGGCGGGTGAAGTCGGGGTGAAGTCGGGGCGGGTGAAGTCGGGGCGGGTGAAGTCGGGGTGAAGTCGGGGCGGGTGAAGTCGGGGCGGGTGAAGTCGGGGCGGGTGAAGTCGGGGTGAAGTCGGGGCGGGTGAAGTCGGGGCGGGTGAAGTCGGGGCGGGTGAAGTCGAGGCGGGCGAAGTCGGGGCGGTCGAAGTCGGTTCGCCGAGGCAGGGGGAGTCCGGATATCGGAACATTCTGGATTCCAGAACTCCAGATTTTGGAGGTTGAATCTGTATCTGTTTTTATATTTCATGCTAGTTTACTTTCATAATCTACCTTCCCTCTCTTTATTATTTTTCTAGTCATTCTTTGCTGGCTTTTACAAGTTTCCCAATCCTCTGGCCTCCCACTAGTCTTGGTCACATTGTATGCCGTTGTTTTCAATTTGATACCATCCCTTATTTCCTTAGTTAGCCACGGATAGTTATCCCTTCCGTTACAGTCTTTCCTTCTCATTGGGATATATTTTTGTTGCAAAATATCTCCTTAAATATCTGCCATTGCTCATCAACCAACCCATACTTTAGTCTATTTTCCCAGTCCACTTTAGACAACTCTGCCTTCATACCTTTGTAGTTTCCTTTATTTAAGCTTAGGGCACTGGTTTGAGATCCAACTTCCTTACCCTTCAACTGAATTTGAAATTCAACCATGTTACGGTCATTCATTCCTAGAGGATCCTTTACTAGGAGATTGTTTATTAATCCTGACACAGTACCAGATCGAAGATAGGCTGCTCCCTGGTTGGTTCCGCAACGTACTGTTCAAGGAAACTATCCTGTATACATTATATGAACTCCTCCTCAAGGCTACCCTGGCCAATTTGCTTTGTCCAATCAACATGAAGTTTAAAATCGTGCATGATTATTGCCGTTCCTTTTTTGCAAGCCTCCATTATTTCTTGATTTATACTCCGTCCAACAGAGCAGCTACTGTTAGGGGGCCTATAGATTCCGCCCACCAGTGACTTTTTCCCCTTATTATTCCTTATCTCCACCCAAACTGATTCAACATCTTGATCTTCTGAGCCAATATTGTTTCTCACTAATGCACTGTTCTCATCTTTTATTAACAGAGCTACCCCACCTCCTTTTCCTTTCTGTCTGTCCTTCCGAATTGTCAAATACTCCATAATATTTAGTTCCCAGCCTTGGTCACCTTGCAACCATGTCTCTGTAATGGCTATCGGATCATACCCATTTGTATCTATTTGTGCCGTCAACTCATCTATTTTGTTATGAATGCTGCGTGCATTCAGATAAAGAGCTTTTAAATTTGTTTTTTTACCATTTTTTTCCTGCTTTGACCTCACTTTCTGATTCACTTTTATGTTGATACATTCTGTCCCTTCCTGGCACGCTCTGGTTTTCATTTCCCCAGTGCTACCCTGATCTATTGCCTTCTCCTTATTCTTTGACTTTTAACATTTTCGCTCACCTGAACCCTGCCCGCCCCCCCACCCCACTAATTAGTTTAAAGCCCTCTCTACCAAACTGTAACGATTACTAACACTCAATTTCTTGCCTTTTCAATCACATAACATATGGCAAGGCATAATAAATTGTAGTGATTGTTGAAAAAGCTGGTAAAGATTGAGAATCTTTAAGAAATCTCCGATCTATTGTTGACAGATAGCGCAGTGCTGTATCTAGGTTCTTTCTTCCTAGTGATGAAATATTGTTGCTTTGCTTGTCAGGTTGTGAATAAACCCATTTTCTCCTGGTTTCAGTACGTCCCAAAACTGGGCACCTCAGTAGATCTGGTTGGCATGTAGTCTATCACATGCCAAAGTCTGCTCTCTACAACATTGAAGATATATGGCTAATCTCTTGGTTCGCCAATAAAATATGTGATGCATCTCAGAAATCCCTCATGTTAAGGCATGAATGCAAGAGCCATTGCAGCTGCAGCAAAACATTTTGTTTTAATCCAAAATATCTGCACAGAACATCAGCAACAATGCTCTCTTCACTGCACTGTCAATCCTCTTCATCATAGTACCATACTTTATTCTTCTCATTCCTAGCCTTTTTAAGAACCTTCTCGTCACTGCTTTCATAAATTGTTGATACTCTACTTGCATTGCATACCTTTCACAATTCACATGGCTTTGCACTCAGCAACCAAATCTACATATTACAGCACATTTATTTCATCTGCCTGTTTTATAAATGTCTCCCATGGGAACATCATGTGCATACTCTTTAACTACTCTGTCTACTGCACTATATTGTTCACAGTCCATAACTCCAACTCGTCCAAATGTAGCTGCCTGTATCCTGTCCCACACTAGGGACGGAATCTTCCCAGCCCTGCGAGTGCAGGTTTGGAGGTGGGCCAGCTGCCAAAATGGCCAAGATTGACAGCGAGTCGGGATCCCACTCTAAACTCGCCTCCGTGTCATTTTCTGACCTGTCAGGATTGCGTGCTGATCACATAATCGACAGCAAGTGGCGGACCAGTTAATTAAGATAGTTAGGAGGTAGTTGAATGCTACTTAAGACGATTAAAAGCAGGTCTTACAATTTTGCCAACCTTTTGCCAGGTTTTCCGTCCCTCAGGGAACACGCCAGGTAAATGGAGTCAGGTTCTCAGTGATTCTCCATTCCTTTGGCTCATTGACAGCTGCAGAAGTGGTATAGCAGCTACCATTTCACAGTTGTTCAATTTCCAATATCAGAAGCTGAAGCCTTCATGATTTGGAAGAAACTTTTAACCTGTATGCAGTTTGGAAATGTTTGCAGTGAACTCTCTATTCACTGTCACCGCCTTGGAGCAACCTCTCTCACCATTGACAGAGCGCTTCTGTTATCTCAACCTCACCTGCCATCTATTCCAGTCGCAACAGTACCCTTGAAAAAAATCTCATCTTGGTCCTCAGAATCCCATCAACATCACTAAACACACCAGCATCACCAACAACAACACCAACCTTCTCCGCAATCAACTGATGCTGCAGAGGACACAGAGCATCAGCATCTGATCATATTGCTGCCTGGGAGGCCAAGAATGGCCTCATCATGTCCACATTTACTTCACTTGATGCTGTATACCCTGACTGCCACATGATGCCCCAAGATGGCACCACCCCACACCAGCTCCATAAAGCATCACGGAGCAAATAAAAAAAAACGTATCCTTGTTCCATGGCTTACATTTGCAGTGGTTCAACATTAAGATTTTAAAAAACTTTTGTGAATATTTGGATTTATCAAGATGGGAGATTAAATACATTCTCTTTGGCACCCATTATCAGCATCAATCATTTTCAAGTCAGTTACACCATAGCCAAATGCAGAATAATGCTCTCTCTTCTTTTCCTCCTACTCTGACTAAATACTACATTTAAACTACCCTACTCTACACAGGTGTGACTTGTTTCTTTTCCAAAGCAGTCAATGGATTGGCTCAGAGTGAGAAATCTCAATGAATGCTGAATTGTTGGCATATTACACTTGGTAGAAATTAAACTTATTTCATGTAGAAATTAAACAGCCAGTGGAAACAGAAAACCTTCATTAAATCACTTGGGGCTAGGCTTGAATTTAGATAAAGAAAAATGAGAGAACAGTTTTCTAACCCACTGCACTACCCAGACCCCACAGTAAAATTGTTTGAAAGCATTTAAAGGAGACACTAAAAATCTTGCTTGGTATTCAAACGGAAAGCACAATGATTATAGATGTTTGTCATACTGAGTGATGCTAGTGCTGTTGGGGAGAGTTTAAACTAACTTGGCAGGGGGATGGGAACCTGAGAACTAATTCAATAGGGAAAGAAGTAAAGCTGAAATTTGAAAGCAAGAATGCAGAAAGTGAGACAGAGGAAACAAGGGTTAGTAAATAGTAATAAAGGAGGTCTTCCTGTGCTGGTATATACTTCAATGCAAGGAGTATAGCAAATAAGGCGGATGAGTTGAGAGCACAGGTAGTCACTTGGGAGTATGACCTTATAACCATTACAGAGACGTGGCTGAAGGAGGGTAGGTTTGGCAGCTCAATATTCCTGGTTACAGAATTTTTTGACAGGACAGAGAGGAGCATAAAAGGTGGGGGGGGGGGGGCGGTCATGGTATTGATTAAAGAAACTATAACAGCTGTAAGAAGGGATGAAATGTTAGCGGGATCATCAACTGAGGCCATATGGGTCGAACTGAAAAATAAAAAAGGGCGATCACACTGCTGGTCATGTATTATAGACCACTAAACTGTGGGAGGGAGACAGAAGAGCAAATATGTATGCAAATTTCTGTTAAGTCCAAAAACCATTGGGCAGTAAATGTAGGGGATTTCAACTATCCTTATATTGATTGGGACAAATATAGTGTGAAGGGTAGAGAGGGTGGGGAATTCCTAAAATGCATTCGAGAGAACTTTTTTAGTCAGTATGTAACAAGCCCAACACGGGAGGGGACAGTTCTGGATTTAGTTTTGGGGAATGAACCTGGTTAGTGGAAGGGGTAGCAGTGGGAGAGCACTTGGGTGCCATTGACCATAATTCAGTTGGATTCAAGGTAGTTATGGATAAGGTCAAGGATAAACCAGGAATAAAAGTCTCAAATTGGGGAAAAGCTAACTTTGCTAAGTTGAGAAGTGATTTGGCCACAGTGGGCTGGAAACAGCTACTTGAAAGTGTCAGAACAGTGGGAGACATTCAAGGAGGAGATCCAGAAGGCTCAGGCCAAACGTGTGCCCTTAAAGAAAAAGGGTGGGAATAACAATTCTAGAGTCCCCTGGATGTCTAGGGACTTACAGGGGAGGATAAAGAAAAAAAGGGGAGTTTATGTCATATACCGATGGCTAAATACTATAGAATCTCTGGAAGAATATTGAAAGTTCAGAGGTAAAATTAAAAAGGAGATTAGGAATGCTAAGAGAGAGCATGAAAAATTCTAGGCAAGTAAAATCAAAGAAAACCCAAAGATGTTCTATAAATATATTAAGAGTGAGAGGACAACTAAAGAAAGGGTAGGGCCTATTAGAGACCAAGGGCTACAACCTCCACTTTTGTGCTAATCACCCAAAAATGGGCGTTATTTCTGGTGTGGGTGGTAAAAAAGGGTTTTCAGATCGCCGGCTTCTCACCCATTCTCAAAACACCTAGTTTACATTTTTGAAAAAGGGCGTTACCACGAGCGATATTAAATGGGCGGTAGCGGTAAATTTTTTTAACCTTTTGCAGTAAAATGTGGCCGTCCTTAGCAACGGCACGGCAACATTCGATTCCCACGATTCTGGAGGTCAAGGGTCACCATGACATGCACAGAAGAGGAGGCAGAGAGAGAGGGAGCTCAGAGGGACTGAAGGCATGTCTGGGTGTGGTGTGGCTGCTTTGGGAGGAAGGAGAGAGACTTTAGAGCTTCACAGCAAGTAGGCAAACAAAAATTAGCTGTTATCAGCCACATATTTGACCGAATTTGCCCTATAATGGAGAGAGAGAGGAGGAGGCATTACAGCACACTGTGGAGACTGACGCTGGAGAGAGCAGTGAGGTGGGAGAGGAGCACATTGAGGGCGCAAAAGAGCCAGAAGGTTCTTGGACGAGGCAAATACCTCCCTCCTGTAGGAGGTTGAGTTACGCTGGGGTGATTTGACACAGGGAGGGTGTGGGAAGCCCACCCAAAGGCCTACCCGAGATAGCAGAGGTGGTCTCGTCGGCGACCAACGAGGTGCGTGAGGGTAACTAATGCCGCAAATGATGGAACGACCTTGTGGGATCCGCAAGAGTAGGTATTACATTGACTTACATGTACTTATGTATTTATATAATTTTGATTTGTAACAGTCATGAGTGACTATCAGCAGATGTGAGGTCTTTCACTTTTGCCGGGAATGTTTTACTCAAAGCCTGTGGTCACGGTGTGAGTCTTTAGGTAAAGAATGATAATAATCATAATAATCATGATTACATCTGTCAGTTATGTGTTGTATCAGTTTCTGTGACAGTACCTAGCAATGATATCATGCAATGATCTCATGCCATGTCATCCTGTCACCTTTTACAGATGAAGCTATCGACGATGAGGTCCGTGCAGAGGGGAACGGGTGGGGGGCCACCAGTCCCCAGCGACATCACAGAGATGGAGGAGCAAATGCTCGCACTCGTGGGGAAGCACCCCCGGACAGTCATGGATGCATCTGCAGACCCTGAAGTGATGCCACGTGAGTAAAGCTTACACCATTGAGTGATGTAAAGTCAATAGATGCCACACCAACTCATATCCGAACAATCATATATAATCGATGATTTCTAAAAATGCCATAGAAATAATGCTGGCCTAATGAAAATCATTGCAATGCACAATTTGTTGATGGTCATGAAATGTGATTTCTGCAATGATTTTGGGAGCAATGGTGCTTTTGTTGTGCATATGCTGTGTGTAGCGCAGGACTCACCTTGTCACTCCAACACCCCATTCTCCTCATTTGTGTTTTGCAGCTCAGCCAGCAGCATGGCTCCAGGCAAGGCCACAAAGGCCAGAAGGTGGGGGCCCGGGGCAGGAGTCGGCGGACGATTCTACTACATCTGGTGCTGAGGAGCTCCGATTGTCGCCCGTCAATCCGCTGGGTCTGTTCTCGATGGATGAGAGCGCGGACTTCGAAGAACCTGCAACGCCACGCTCCAGAAGCCATTCCAACCCAAGGCCATCTAGTGGTCCTCAAGTCATTCCCACCTCCACTCTGGCTGCCCCAAGCACCTCTCCACAGGGTACCCCATTTGTCCCCAGCATGGCGTCGACCCCGCGGAGGTCTCGTGGACGTGGCAGGTCTGTTCCACGAGCGCGACATGACAGTGGATAGATGGTACAGTTGTCCAGGAGGACTGTAGACATTGGTGACCAGCTTATCGAAGCTTTGGGGGGCATATACCGACAGCTGGCCACCATGACCGAGTACATTCCGCGCACGGTGGAGCCCCTGGATGCGATAGCCAGGTACACTGCTTCCACAGGCCTCCCAGTGGTCCCCGAGCGCGGCACTCCACTCCTACCATCACTACAAATGACTGATGAGAGCAAGGATCAAGATGCTGCTTCTGCATCAGAGAATCTTTTCCTCTCGGTACCCCCCGCTCCCGTACCCGTGCAACTACCGCATCTGCCTTCATCCCCCCAATGAGGCACTGCCTGAGGAGCTCCTCGGCCAGACGCCGTGGTGTGAGGAGGGGAAGGGGTAGAGGTGGGGAGAAGAAGGAGAGGGGGAAGGAATGTGAGGTGCATGTGTGCAGGTGATGGCTGTGTTTTATCTCCATCTGGGTGCATGCAATTTGTTGCAAAGTATGGGGGCTGGGGCCACGCTCCTGCTTTGCCTTTGTCTGTGTTGGTGGACATGTTGAACATGTGATTGATGTCAATGGTGGAAAATGTGGGGTGTGGGCAGGTGTTGGGTGTTATTGGCTGTGATACTTATGATTTCAAACCAATGTTGGAATTAAACTTTTGTTATTGAACATAAGCTTGTTGCACATTGTCTCAGATAGCTGGACCGTTACATACTGGTGATTCCTTACCATGAAAGGATTAAATACAACTTAACATCAATCAACGTAAACTTTAACTGGCACCAAGGTGATGGGCACCATTGATGTCTGAGCTGCACACACACAGCAGTTATGTGTGCGTTATATGTGCGAGGTGGTGAAATTGACGATGGGCGATCTCCATTGCCGCTAGTTTGGGTAAATATGCTCTTTATGGCAAAAAACAGTGGGCAGGCGTTCATATTGAATCTCGGCGTTCATTCCGAGTGGAAAGTAATGCTGGGCGATATTATGGGCATTGATTTTGCCCATTCTGCTAATTCCGCCCCCAAAAATTGAGCGGGCGGAAATATTTTTTCCTGGCGTTAAGCACATTGGGTAAATAATACTCGCCGATAAGTCTCCTACAAAAGCCCGTCAGTTTCCATTTTGTGCCAAAATGGGTGATATATGGGTGTTATACGTCATTTAAGCGGTAAAATGGGTGTTAAGTGGGCGTTAAGCATGCAAAAAAAGTGGAGGTTCTAGCCCCATGAGGATAATCTGTGTGTGGAGGCGGAAGATGTTGGTATGGTTCTTAATGAATACTTTGCGTCTGTTTTCACAAAGGAAAGGGGCAATGCAGATACTGCTATCGAGGAGGAGTGTGAAATTCTGGATGAAATATGTCATGTATGTAACCACAATTTAACACCACTGTATTACTGTATACACTCAACCTAGATGCACACCTTGACCACAAGGGGTGAACTTATGGGAAATGCTCCTTACCTGATCACTCAGGTATAAAAAGGAAGGTCCCACGCAGGGTCATTGTCTTTGGAGTCCTGTGAATAAAGAGTTCAGGTCACCGAGTGACCTTGTCCCCAGAATGTGCCTCGTGTGGTTTCATACTGTAGAGTAAGGACTTTACATTGGCGACGAGAAACAGGAATTGACGACCCACGAGAATGGCCACTGGTAGCACAGAGGAATGGTACTGTATTGGGGAAGACTGGGACGATTTTGTTGAGAGGCTTCAGCAAAGCTTCGTTATGAAAGAATGGCTGGGGGACGCAGCGGACGACAAGCGAAGGGCTCATCTCTTGACCAGCTGCGGATCAAAGACTTACACGCTCATGAAGGACTTACTAGCACCCGAAAAGCTAGCGGACAAAACCTTTGAAGAACTTAGCAAATTGATCAGGGAGCACCTCAAACCGGCGAGTTGCATACATATGGCCCGACACAGATTCTACACCCACCGACGTCATGAAGGACAGAGCATACCGGACTTCGTAGTGGACCTCTGGCGTTTGGCCAGCCTCTGTAAGTTCACAGAGGCCTGCAGGGGGGAGATGCTAAGGGACCTCTTTATCGAGGGCATCGGTCATGTGGCAATTTTCCGCAAATTAATTGAGACCAAGGATTTGACCTTGGAAGCGGCGGCGTTGATGGATCAAACTTTCATGGCGGGGGAGGAAGAGACGAAAATAAACTTTAACTTATGCTGGAGGTGTGGGGGAAAACACTCAGCTATATCTTGCAGATTTCAACAGTTTGTCTGCAGGAACTGCAGTCTCAGTGGCCACTTAGCTCGAATGTGCAGGAAGCCTGCAATCAGACTAATATATGAGGCGGATGGACCAGAAGAGGGTTCTTTGATGACCTTTGGGGCAAATCGATGGACGCCGAAGTTCAGCGGGTCTAGGTGGCGAATATTCACAGTTCATACACCAAAATGCCACCAATGATGATGAGAGTTTTATTAAACGCATGGAACTGGACACTGGGGCCAGCCAGTCACTCATGGGCATTCAGCAATTTGAGAAGCTATGGCCACTTAAAGCCAGTGGACCCAAATTAGCACATGTTGATACACAATTACAGACTTACACAAAAAAAATCATTCCGATGCTAGGCAATGCAATGTTGGCTGTCACACACAATGGGTTAGTGAATCGGCTACCGCTTTGGATTGTCCCGGGCAATGGTCCCGCACTGTTGGGGAGGAGCTGGTTAGCTGAGATGAACTGGAAATGGGGGGGATATTCACGCAATGTCATCTATGGAGTGAAGTTCGTGCTCACAAGTCCTACAACAATTCGATTCACTATTCCAACCTGGCGTCGGGACTTTCAAAGGCACTAAAGTAGTGATACACATCACTCCGGACGCCAGGCCAGTGCACCACAAAGCCCCATCATTCCCATACTAAAAGCGGATGTCTCTGTCAGGATCTGTGGCGACTGCAAGACCATCATCAATCGGGTGTCCCTACAAGATCAATACCCGCTCCTGAGAGCGGAGGACCTTTTCGCCACGCTGGCAGGCGGTAAGCTGTTCACCAAGTTGGACCTCACTTCAGCCTATATGACCCAGGAACTGGCCGACGAATCCAAACTACTGACCACCATCACCACCCACAAAAGACTGTTCGTTTATAACAGGTGCCCGTTTGGCATTCGATCAGCGGCCGCGATTTTTCAACGAAACAGGGAAAGCCTGCTTAAAACCATTCCTGGAATGATCGTATTCCAGGACGACATCCTCATCATGGGCCGAGACACCGAGGAACACCTCCACAACCTGGAGGAGGTGCTACGCCGACTGGACTGGGTAGGCCTGCGTCTCAAAAAGTCTAAATGTGTGTTATTAGCTCCTGAGGTTGAGTTTCTGGGCAGGAGGGTTGCTGCAGATGGGATTCGGCCCACCGAATCCAAAACAGGCGTTTCGACGAGCACCCAGGCCCTGCAACACATCGGAGTTGTGTTCATTCCTGGGACTGTTGAACTATTTCGAGAACTTTCTGCTGAACATGAGCACTTTGTTGGAGCTGCTACACGTGCTCCTGCATAAGGGTTGCGATTGGTTTTGGGGGGACTGTCAGGAACGGGCTTTTGATCGGGCGCGAAACCTACTTTGTTCAAACAAGTTGTTGACCCTGTACAACCCCTATAAAAAATTAGTTCTGACATGTGATGCATCGTCCTATGGGGTTGGGTGTGTGTTGCAGCAGGGCAATGCTAAGGGTCAACTACAACCTGTGGCTTATGCCTCCAGGTCACTCTCTCAAGCAGAACGGGGATGTGGGATGGTCGAGAAGGAAGCGCTTGCATGTGTCTATGGTGTAAAAAAAATGCAGCAGTACCTATTTAGTAGGAAGTTTGAATTAGAGACGGACCACAAGCCACTAACATCCCTGTTGTCAGACAGCAAGACTGGCAATGCCATTGCATCAACTCGCATACAGCGATGGGCTGTCACGCTGGCTGCTTATGACTACTCCATCCGGCACCGGCCCGGCACTGAAAATTGCGCTGATGCGCTCAGCAGGCTTCCACTGGCCACCAATGAGGGGGCAACAGAGCAAAGCACCGAGATGGTCATGGCTGTCGATGCCTTTGACAGCGCAGGCTCCCCCATCACAGCCCGCCAGATCAAAATCTGGACAAACAGAGATCCCCTCCTATCTCTGATTAAGAAATGTGTCCTGACTGGGGTTTGGGCGCCCGCACACGGAGCATGCCCTGAGGAGGTCAGACCGTTCCACAGACGGATGGATGAGCTCTCCATCCAAGCCGACTGCCTACTATGGGGCAGCCAGGTTGTTATGCCCCAGAAGGGCAGGGAGGCATTCATCAGGGAACTCCACAGCAAGCACTCAGGCATTGTGCTGATGAAGGCCATTGCCCGGTCACACGTTTGGTGGCCTGGAATTGATTCAGACCTGGAACACTGTGTTCACAGGTGCACGACGTGTGCCCAGCTGGGTAATGCCCCCAGAGAGGCCCCGCTCAGCCCGTGGCCCTGGCCCACCAGGCCATGGTCACGCATTCACGTTGACTACGCGGGCCCGTTCATGGGTAAAATGTTCCTTATTGTGGTAGATGCGTACGCGAAATGGATCGAGTGCCTCATTCTGAATTCATGCATGTCATCCACCACCGTGGAAAGCCTACGTGCGATCTTTGCAACCCATGGCTTGCCAGACATCCTGATTAGTGATAATGGTCCATGTTTCACAAGCTACGAATTCCGAGAGTTTATTTCGGGCAATGGCATCAACCACGTCTGGACTGTGCCGTTCAAGCCGGTCTCCAATGGCCAGGCGGAACATGCGGTCCAAATCATTAAGCAAGGTATGCTCAGGATTCAAGGGCTCTCCCTACAATGCCGTCTATCGCGCCTCTTGCTGGCCTATAGATCCCGACCGCACTCGCTCACGGGGGTCCCGCCCGCAGAGCTACTAATGAAACGGACTCTCAAAACTCGGTTGTCCCTCATTCACCCAGTCCTGATTGAAATAGTTGAGGGCAAGCGCAAGTCACAAAACGAGTACCATGACCGTAATGTGAGGGGGAGATGTATCAAAATAAATGATCCTGTATTTGTCCTCAATCACGCCATGGGGCCCAAATGTCTTGAGGACACTGTAATTGACAAAGAGGGGAATAGGGTCATCGTGGTAAAACTCTACAATGGCCAGATATACCGTAAGCATCTGGACCAAGTAAAAAAAAGGTTCAGCATCGACACGGAGGAACCTGAAGAAGACCATGAGATGGAGCTCACCACACAGCCAGTGAACGAGCAACAAGGACAATCAGAAGAATGCACAGACCCTGCGTTCAGCCCGGACAGGTCGGAATCACCACAGGTGACAGACACTCACATCAGTGTCCAACAACCAGAGCTCCAACTGTGACGCTCCACGAGGGAGCGTAGACCACCTGAAAGACTAAACCTATGATTCCAATAAGACTTTGTGGGGGGAGGTGATGTCATGTATGTAACCACAATGTCACACCACTGTATTACTGTATACACTCAACCTAGATGCACAACTTGACCACAAGGGGTGAACTTGTGGGAGACACTCCTTATCTGATCACTCAGGTATAAAAAGGGAGGTCCCATGCAGGGTCACTGTCTTTGGAGTCCTGTGAATAAAGCGTTCAGGTCCCCAGAATGTGCCTCGTGTGGTTTCATACTGTAGAGTAAGGACTTTACAAAATAAATATAGTGAGAGAGGAAAAATTAAAGGGTTTAGCGACTTTGAAAGTGGATAAGTCCACAGGCCCGGATGAAATGCATCCCAGACTGTTGAGCGAAGCAAAAGAGGAAATAGCAGAGGCCTTGACCATCATTTTCCAGTCCTCTTTGGATGCTGGCGTGGTGCTGGAGGACTGGGGGACTGCTAATGTGGTACCCTTGTTGAAGAAGGGAGAAAGGGATAGGCCGAGTAAGTACAGGCCTGTCAGCCTAACATCAGTGGTGGGAAAATTATTGGAAAAAATCCTGAAAAACAGGATAAATCTACATTTAGAAAGGCAAGGATTAATTAGGGACAGTCAGCATGGATTTGTTAAGGGAAGATCGTGTTTGATTAAACGAATTGAATTTTTTGAGGCGTTAACCAGGTGGGTCGATGAGGGTAGTGCGTACGATGTAATGTATATGGACTTTAGCAAAGCTTTTGATAAGGTGCCACATGGCAGATTGGTCATGAAGGTAAAAGTACATGGGATCTAGGGCAAAGTGGCAAGTTAGATCTAAAATTGGCTTAGAGGTAGGAAGCAAAAGGTAGTGGTCGATAGATGTTTTTGTGACTGGGAGGATGTTTCCAGTGGGGTTCCGCAGAGCTCAGTACTGGGTCCCTTGCTTGTTGTGGTATATATTAATGATCTAGATTTGAATACAGGGGGTATGATTAAGAAGTTTGCAGATGATACTAAAATTGGCTGTGTGGTTGATACTGAAGAGGAAAGTCATGGACTGCAGGAGGATATCAATCCACTGGTCCGATGGGCAGAACTGTGGCAAATGGAATTTAATTCAGAGAAGTGTGAGGTAATGCACTTGGGGAAGGCTAATAAGGAAAGGATATACACATTAAATAGTAGGCCACTTAGAAATGCAGATGAACAAAGGGACCTTGGAGTGATTGTCCACAGATCCCTGAAAGTAGCAGGCCAGGTGGATAAGGTGGTTGAGAAAGCATATCGAATGCTTGCCTTTATTGGCCGAGGCATAGAATACAAGAGCAGGGAGGTTTTGCTTAAATTGTACAATACACTGGTTAGGCCACAGCTGGAATAAAAGTGTGCAGTTCTGGTCGCCAAATTATAGGAAGGATGTGATTGCACTGGAGAGGGTGCAGAGGAGATTTACAAGGATGCTGCCTGGAATGAAGAATCCTAGCTATGAGGACGGATTGGATAGGCTGGGTTTAGAAACATAGAAACATAGAAAATAGGTGCAGGAGTAGGCCATTCGGCCCTTCTAGCCTGCACCGCCATTCAATGATTTCATGCTGAACATGCAACTTCAGTACCCCATTCCTGCTTTCTCGTCATACCCCTTGATCCCCCTAGAAGTAAGGACTTCATCTAACTCCTTTTTGAATATATTTAGTGAATTGGCCTCAAAAACTTTCTGTGGTAGAGAATTCCACAGATTCACCACTCTCTGGGTGAAGAAGTTTCTCCTCATCTCGGTCCTAAATGGCTTACCCCTTATCCTTAGACTGTGACCCCTGGTTCTGGACTTCCCCAACATTGGGAACATTCTTTCTGCATCTAACCTGTCTGAACCCATCAGAATTTTAAACGTTACTATGAGGTCCCCTCTCATTCTTCTGAACTCCAGTGAATACAAGCCCAGTTGATCCAGTCTTTCTTGATAGGTCAGTCCCACCATCCCGGGAATCAGTCTGGTGAACCTTCGCTGCACTCCCTCAATAGCAAGAATGTCCTTCCTCAAGTTAGGAGACCAAAACTGTACACAATACTCCAGGTGTGGCCTCACCAAGGCCCTGTACAACTGTAGCAACACCTCCCTGCCCCTGTACTCAAATCCCCTCGCTATGAAGGCCAACATGCCATTTGCTTTCTTAACCGCCTACTGTACCTGCATGCCAACCTTCAATGACTGATGTACTATGACACCCAGGTCTCATTGCACCTCCCCTTTTCCTAATCTGTCACCATTCAGATAATAGTCTGTCTCTCTGTTTTACTACCAAAGTGGATAACCTCACATTTATCCATATTATACTTCATCTGCCATGCATTTGCCCACTCACCTAACCTATCCAAGTCACTCTGCAGCCTAATAGCATCCTCCTTGCAGCTCACACTGCCACCCAACTTAGTGTCATCCGCAAATTTGGAGATACTACATTTAATCCCCTCGTCTAAATCATTAATGTACAGCGTAAACAGCTGGGGCCCCAGCACAGAACCTTGCGGCACCCCACTAGTCACTGCCTGCCATTCTGAAAAGTACCCATTTACTCCTACTCTTTGCTTCCTGTCTGACAACCAGTTCTCAATCCATGTCAGCACACTACCCCCAATCCCATGTGCTTTAACTTTGCACATTAATCTCTTGTGTGGGACCTTGTCGAAAGCCTTCTGAAAGTCCAAATATACCACATCAACTGGATCTCCCTTGTCCACTCTACTGGAAACATCCTCAAAAAATTCCAGAAGATTTGTCAAGCATGATTTCCCTTTCACAAATCCATGTTGACTTGGACCTATCATGTCATCTCTTTCCAAATGCGCTGCTATGACATCCTTAATAATTGATTCCATCATTTTACCCACTACTGAGGTCAGGCTGACTGTTCTATAATTCCCTGTTTTCTCTCTCCCTCCTTTTTTAAAACGTGGGGTTACATTGGCTACCCTCCACTCCATAGGAACTGATCCAGAGTCAATGGAATGTTGGAAAATGACTGTCCATGCATCCGCTATTTCCAAGGCCACCTCCTTAAGTACTCTGGGATGCAGTCCATCAGGCCCTGGGGATTTATCGGCCTTCAATCCCATCAATTTCCCCAACACAATTTCCCGACTAATAAGGATTTCCCTCAGTTCCTCCTCCTTACTAGACCCTCTGACCCCTTTTGTTTGTGTGCTCCTTAGTGAAGACCGAACCAAAGTACTTGTTCAATTGGTCTGCCATTTCTTTGTTCCCAGTTATGACTTCCCCTGATTCTGACTGCAGGGGACCTACGTTTGTCTTTACTAACCTTTTTCTCTTTACATATCGATAGAAACTTTTGCAATCCGTCCTAATGTTCCCTGCAATCTTCTTCTCGTACTCCATTTTCCCTGCCCTAATCAAACCCTTTGTCCCCCTCTGCTGAGTTCTAAATTTCTCCCAGTCCCCGGGTTTGCTGCTATTTCTGGCCAATTTGTATGCCACTTCCTTGGCTTTAATACTATCCCTGATTTCCCTTGATAGCCACGGTTGAGCCACCTTCCCTTTTTTATTTTTACGCCAGACAGGAATGTACAATTGTTGTAGTTCATCCATGCGGTCTCTAAATGTCTGCCATTGCCCATTCACAGTCAACCCTTTAAGTATCATTCGCCAATCTATCCTAGCCAATTCACGCCTCATACCTTTAAAGTTACCCTTCTTTAAGTTCTGGACCATGGTCTCTGAATTAACTGTTTCATTCTCCATCCTAATGCAGAATTCCACCATATTATGGTCACTCTTCCCCAAGGGGCCTCGCACAACGAGATTGCTAATTAATCCTCTCTCATTACACAACACCCAGTCTAAGATGGCCTCCTCCCTAGTTGGTTCCTTGACATATTGGTCTAGAAAACCATCCCTTATGCACTCCAGGAAATCCTCCTCCACTGTATTGCTTCCAGTTTGGTTAGCCCAATCTATGTGCATATTAAAGTCACCCATTATAACTGCTGCACCTTTATTGCATGCACCCCTAATTTCCTGTTTGATGCCCTCCCCAACATCACTACTACTGTTTGGAGGTTTGTACACAACTCCCACTAACGTTTTTTGCCCTTTGGTGTTCTGAGCTCTACCCATATAGATTCCACATCATCCAAGCTAATGTCCTTCCTAACTATTGCATTAATCTCCTCTTTAACCAGCAATGCTACCCCACCTCCTTTTACTTTTGTTCTATCCTTCCTGAATGTTGAATACCCCTGGATGTTGAGTTCCCAGCCCTGATCATCCTGGAGCCACGTCTCTGTAATCCCAATCACATCATATTTGTTAACATCTATTTGCACAGTTAATTCATCCACCTTATTATGGATATTCCTTGCATTAAGACACAAAGCCTTCAGGCTTGTTTTTTTAACACCCTTTGTCCTTTTAGAATTTTGCTGTACAGTGGCCCTTTTTGTTCTTTGCCTTGGGTTTCTCTGCCCTCCACTTTTCCTCCTCTCCTTTCTGTCTTTTGCTTTTGTCTCCTTTTTGTTTCCCTCTGTCTCCCTGCATTGGTTCCCATCCCCCTGCCATATTAGTTTAACTCCTCCCCAACAGCACTAGCAAACACTTCCCCTAAGACATTGGTTCCGGTCCTGCCCAGGTGCAGACCGTCCGGTTTGTACTGGTCCCACCTCCCCCAGAACCGGTTCCAATGCCCCAGGAATTTGAATCCCTCCCTGCTGCACTACTGCTCAAGCCACGTATTCATCTGCGCTATCCTGCGATTCCTACTCTGACTAGCACGTGGCACTGGTAGCAATCCTGAGATTACTACTTTTGAGGTCTTACTTTTTAATTTTGCTCCTAGCTCCTTAAATTCGTTTCGTAGGACTTCATCCCTTTTTTTTTACCTATGTCGTTGGTACCAATGTGCACCATGGCAACTTGCTGTTCTCTCTCCCTTTTTAGAATGTCCTGCACACGCTCCGAGACATCATTGACCCTTGCACCAGGGAGGCAACATACCATCCTGGAGTCTCGGTTACGGCCGCAGAAACGCCTATCTATTCCCCTCACAATTGAATCCCCTATCACTATCGCTCTCCCACTCTTTTTCCTGCTCTCCTGTGCAGCAGAGCCAGCCACGGTGCCATGAACTTGGCTGCTGCTGCCCTCCCCTGATGAGTCATCCCCCTCAACAGTACTCAAAGCAGTATATCTGTTTTGCAGGGGGATGACCACAGGGGACCCCTGCACTACCTTCCTTGCACTACTCTTCATGCTGGTCTTCCATTCCCGAGCTGGCTGTGGACCCTTCTCCTGCGGTAAGACCAACTCGTTACACGTGCTACTCACATCATTCTCAGCATCATGGATGCTCCAGAGTGAATCCACCCTCAGCTCCAATTCCGCAACATGGTCTGTCAGGAGCTGGAGGCGGATACACTTCCCGCAGATGTAGTAGTCAGGGACACCGGAAGTGTCCCTGAGTTCCCACATGGTACAGGAGGAGCATATCACGTGACCGAGCTCTCCTGCCATGACTTAACCCTTAGATACACTTAAATTGGCAACAACAATGTTAAAAGTTACTCACTGTTATAGAAGAGAAAAAAGAAAAGAAAAACTACTCACCAATCACCAGCCAATCACTTACCCCCTTGGCTGTGACGTCACCTTTCTATTTCTTTCTACTTCTTTTTGTCCTCTCCCTGTAGCTGTACAAGCCTCTCCACGCATCTCTCGCCGACTCTGGGCCCCGGACTTCCTGCTGTGCCTTTTATAGGCCTCCCTCCGAAGTCCCGACTGCCTCTCCACGCACCTCTCGCCGACTCTGGGCCCCGGACTCCCTGCTGTGCCTTCCGAAGTTTGTTCTCATTGGAACAGAGGAGGCTGAGAGGAGACTTCATTGAGGTGTATAACATTTTGAGAGGCCTGGAAATAGTGGATAGCAAGGGCCTATTTCCATTGGTGGTCACCCGGATGGGTCGGAGAGGAATTTTCCCAGATATTTTTCCCCAATTGGCCTGGGTTTTTATCTTTTTTTGCCTCTCCCAGGAGATTGTATGGCTCCGGGTGGGGTGGAGTGTAAAATGTTGTGATACATGGAGTATCGCAGTTGTGGGAGGCAGACTGATTGGGCCGGATTCTCTTTACCTGTCCGCCATTGTTCATTGTTCATAGGTTTATATGTAACCTTCAGGGCTACTGACTGAGGGCCGTGTGGCTCTTTGTTGGCTGGCGCGGAGACGATGGGCCGAAGTGGCATTCTTCTGCGCTGTAAATTTCTATGTTTTTATGTTTCTATAAAGCTAGAGTGACGGACAGTAGAAATTTCCGAGAAACACTGAATATTGAGGAAAACAGTATCTATCATCAAGTTCTTGTTATTGGTTGTAGTTTGGCTTAATAAGTTGCATCGAGTTACATGGAGTCTACAGCACAGAAACAGGCCATTTGGCCCAAATGGTCTATGCCAGCAATTATGCGCCACACAAGCCTAGTTGAGGCCAAAATCAGATCAGCCATGATCTCATGGAATGGTGGAGCAGGCTCGAGGGGCTAAATTGCTTACTCCTGCTCCTATTTCTTATGTTCTCTCATCCCTCTTCATCTAATCTTATCTGCATAACCTTCTATTCCCTTATCCCTTATGTGCTTATCTAGCTTCCCATTAAACGCATCTATGCTATTTATTTCAACTACTCCTTGTGGTAACGCGTTCCACATACATACCACTCAATAAGCAGTTAAGTAAACTGATTTAGGATCAGAGAAGGCAACTGCTTCATTGTCGTAGCTATAAAATTAAATGAAAACACCAGGAACAAGTTAGAGCAATACATAATAACTGATTTAAAGCAGTTCTAACTATTATATAAAATGCCACACAGAGAGCTTGCAATTCATGATTTCACCAGAAATGAATTAGAAAAATTAAGTATCAGTATATCTGTGATTGTGAAGATGAAGGTATAATGAACACCATAGAGTTTTGCAAAATCTTTTATTACATGCTTGATGTGTTAGTAAATTTGCTTGATAGCCATTTCCAACTGAAGAATGACAGAAAAAAGGAAAAGTTAATTGATAAGTTTGTAGCTACAGAGGTTATGTATTAAAGAATAAATTTATAAATGAAGGTAATTGGCTCACATAGTTTACGTAACTCTTTCAACTCAGGTTGATGGGATTGAAACCAGATTGATGGGCTGAAGGTACCCTCTCTTTGCTGGCTGGCGCAGCCTAATTCCTAGTAAGCATGAGTTGACAGCAAAAAAATTCCCATAATTTGGCTCAAATCACAATGAATTAGCTTCCATGTCTGAAATCAATTGTCTCAATGCAAATGGAGAAGGGGAGAGGGAAACATGTCAAACCTGGGCTCTTCCTATTCTAAGGCAAAATACTGGAAATCTGAACTATAAACAGAAAATGCTGGAAATACTCAGCAGGTCAAGCAGTATCTGTGGAGAGAGAAACAGAGTTAAAATTTCAGGTATAGAAACAGAAAATGCTGGAAAGTGGGTCAGGCAGCATCTGTGGAGAGAAAGCAGAGTTAACGTTTCAGGTCCCGAAACGTTAATATAAGAACATAAGAATTAGGAACAGGAGTAGGCCATCCAGCCCCTCGAGCCTGCTCCGCCATTCAACAAGATTATGGCTGATCTGGCCGTGGACTCAGCTCCACTTACCCGCCCGCTCCCCGTAACCCTCAATTCCCTTATTGGTTAAAAATCTATCTATCTGTGATTTGAATACATTCAATGAGCTAGCCTCAACTGCTTCCTTGGGCAGAGAATTCCACAGATTCACAACCCTCTGGGAGAAATTCCTTCTCAACTCGGTTTTAAATTGGCTCCCCCGTATTTTGAGGCTGTGCCCCCTAGTTCTAGTCTCCCCGACCAGTGGAAACAACCTCTCTGCCTCTATCTTGTCTATCCCTTTCATTATTTTAAATGTTTCTATAAGATCACCCCTCATCGTTCTGAACTCCAACTCTGCTTTCTCTCCACAAATGCTGCCTGACCCGCTGAGATTTCAAGCATTTTCTGTTTTTATTCCGGATTTCAGCATCCACAGTATTTTGCATTTGTATTAACATTTAAGTTCGATGACCTTTCGTCAGAACTGGAAAATATTACAGATGTAATAGTTGTTAACCTGTGGAATTCCCTGCCGCAGAGAGTTGTTGATGCCAGTTCATTGGATATATTCAAAAGGGAGTTAGATATGGCCCTTACGGCTAAAGGGATCAAGGGGTATGGAGAGAAAGCAGGAAAGGGGTACTGAGGTGAATGATCAGCCATGATCTTATTGAATGGTGGTGCAGGCTCGAAGGGTCGAATGGCCTACTCCTGCACCTATTTTCTATGTTTCTATGTTTTTAAGTTTTAAAGAAGTATAATGACAGGGTGAGGGAGGGAGGGGAGGAAATAACAAAAGGGAAGGTGTGTGTTAGGGTGGAAGACAGAAGTGATTAAATAACAAACGGGGCAATGGTGCAAGGCAAAAGGAGAAATAGAGTTAACGTTTCAGGTCTGTGACTTTTCATTAGTATTGTCAATTCATTAATTCTGATGAAAGGTCATCAAACCAAAATGTGAACTCTGTTTCTTTCTCCACAGATGCTGCCTGACCTGCTGAATATTTCCAACATTTTTCTGTTTTTATATTAGTAAGCTCAGCTAGCTAATAATTCATTTGAATCCAATCTTTAAGAATAATTCCATAATCAAATTTAAAAATAATGGGCCTGAAATTCCGATTGAGGTCTTCCCGCGGGCAAAGGAATGAAATAGGGAAAAAAGATGCGCACTTACCTGTTGCTGCTGCACCTGTTGGAACTTCCGAGCCTAAGACCTCTGGTGACTGCGTGTCGCAGCGCGTGCACGTGGGGATGTGCGCAGGCTGGGAGCTAGAGAAAGCAGCCAATCAGGTGAGTATATTTTTTCATTCATAGTAATAGGAGTTCCGTATGTCCGGAATTCCTATTACTATGAATGAGAACTCCCCGCCCCCACCCCCCCACCCCAAACACCCAAAACACAATAAAAATTAAAGTTCTTATAAAAAAATATTTTCCCGACTTTTTAAAAAGTTCTTTTAATTAAGCCTTAAAATAAACTTACCATTGTGGGGAGGGTTTTTTAAAAAATAAAATGTGTTTTTATAACTTTATTTTAAAATGTTTCTGTGTATTTTTAGACACTTGCATCTGTAAAAGTAGGCTATATGCCTGCTTTTTCAGACGCAAGATTTTAAAGGACATTTGTAGGGCAAGATATTCGTAAATATCGGAAATCTTGCCCTGCAAGTGTCCTCGCTCCCGATATGCGCGAGATCTGTCAAGCCAGAAACTTGACAGATTGGAAAAGCTGTGTATGCGCATTGCGCATTGAAACTCGGCTTTTCCGATGCTTTCCCGGGTCCGCAGAAACTTCGTATGGACCCGGGATATCAGAATTTCAGGGCCAATAATTATAGTGCATTTAGCAAGAATGAAGGGAACAAATTCAAATTGTCAATTATCAATACATTTTATTCCATTCTCCTTACACTACATTTTCAAGCAACAATTGAAACTAACTATTCTATCTCATCATCCCATGATAGTATTGTCAATAGTCCACATATCACTTTAGTTCCATCTTTCAGTCTCAAAATATGTTTTTAGACTCTTTTATGTATGACGCACAGTTATATATCATATCATTGAAACCAAACTTCAATTAATCTCTTTTCCAAAAAACTTTAACAGTTAGTTAATACTCTCTGCAATGCCATTCATTAAATGTATTCACACATTCATTGTATCCCCAACCCCCACCAGTAAATACAAAACCACACAATTAATATTATTCTTCATACACATTTATTTATCCACCTATATAATAATAAAACTGCCAATCACAGATAAGTGATTTTCATGGCCAATTTTAATAGCCTTATACTCAGAGATTTACTTTCAAACTTTTATCCCAATTCTCGGTTTCTATCTTATCTTCTCTAATGTCACTGCTGGCTGGCCCTTTACTCTTGCTTGTCAATCATCCTCTGACCGTAATGTAATTAATAATTTCTAGATCAATAAATAATTCCGGTGAACAATCAATCCTTCAAAACTCTCATCTTTCCTATTGACACCAACAACTTGCATTTATATATTATCTTTAATGTAGAAAAGTTCCAAGGCATTTCACAGAGGCATAATCAAATAAAAATCAACACCAAGTCAAAGAAGGACATCAGGTGTGACTAAAAGCTTGGTCAAAGAAATGGGTTTTAAGGAGTTGTCGTAAAGGAGGAGAAGGAAGTGGAGATGCAGAGGAGCATTGGGAGCGAATTCTAGAGTATGAGACGTAGACAGCTGAAGGCATGACCGCCAACAATAGGATAAAGTGGAGGATTCCCAGATGGCCAGAAATATGTATATAATATATATATATACGAAATGCTTTCAAGTTTATATGTTTATCCAGGGGAGAAATAATGATCTCTGACAGGGGGTGGAATGGTATTTTTATATAGATTATCAGAACAACTAATTTCATAATCAAGGAAGGGTCTATAACCAAAACTTCAACCTATCTTTTATCTTTCCAGATGCTGACTTTATTTTATATTTGCACCATTTATAGTTTTCTCTTTTTATTTACTGCAATATACACCTAATCCTTAATTAATGTATCAAGAGAAAATCTTATACTACTGCAGAAATTGATATAAATTACTGTTCCCAGGTCATAACCATAATTTTGGCAACCTCAATTATATATTTTCTTAATTACTATTTTGGGGCAGGAAAACAGAAAGCACAAAACCCTCAAACTAGTTGGGTTTGCCATTTTCTTGCTCTAGTCAAAGAGGGAGTGATTTCTTTGTTAAATACTGTACTTGGAATAGTGGTGTAGAAATACAGCATTGACTACCCAAACTTAAATTTATGACATTAGCCAACACTGTATCCTGCTAAGAGGGTGCACTGTTTTTCAATCTGAGTAGCAGGTACATAATCCATCTCAGAATACTAAAGCCCATGTAGGCATATTCAGGAAATGAGAGCAGGAACCAATGTTGTATGTGAATTATTGGTCTTCCTATGTCATGCAAAATCTCTTGCCTTCTCAGCTGACATAGGGAGTCCATTGAATAGGAATATAAAGAGCCAGAAGACCCATGTAGTCCATTAGGAAAAGGAATTGGGAAAAAGTTTCTTGCAGACTTCCTCGCCTTCACTGAAGTTACTAGCTATAGTTCAGCCATCTTGGGGAATGTGCAGTGCAGAGAATGGTAAGCATGAACTCATGTCTTAACACTATGACATGCCAATTTGTCATCTTGCTCATTTAGTTCTCTTTATTTATTTTCTCTGCACTCATTATTGGCTGACATGGTATATATTGGCAATTTAGTAGTATTCTACATTATAAGTAAATGTTTTCTGCCATTGGGAGACAATGTCAAAAATAATCACGACTAAGTTGGTCCTGAAACGATCTCCTTCTGGCAGAGAATATATGTAGGTACTGTTGAAGCTTCGCTATTCAGAGTCAGCATCTACACACCAGTACCTGTATCACACTTCAGACAATTAACGAAATATCTGGACTACACATTGTGTAACCCCAACTTAAGCTATTCATTGGTACACTTCCAGTCACTGTTTGAGATGAACAAAGTGAATCACTTTTATATTGCTTCTCTTTCCAAAATGAGAGATTCTCATCCTGTGATCCATTTCACACTTGGAACATGGAGACATCCAACTCAGGTAATCACAAAAGCTCAAGTGAACAAGGTTGGTGCTAAAATCCCCAACACATTATTATTTAAATGGAGAGAGATTGCAAAGTGCTGCAGAACAGCGGGATCTGGGGGTACTTAAGCATGAAACACAAAAGGATAGTATGCAGGTACAGCAAGTGATCAGGAAGGCCAAGAGCAAAGTGGATGGAGTATAAAAGCAGTGAAGTCTTGCTACACTTGTACAGGATATTGGTGAGGCCACACCTGGAATACTGCGTACAGTCTTGGTTTCCATATTTACAAAAGGATATACTTGCTTTGGAGGCAGTTCAGAGAAGGTTCACAAGGCTGATTCCAGAGATGAGGGGGTTGTCTTATGAGGAAAGGTTGAGTAGGTTGGGCCTCTACTCATTGGAATTCAGAAGAATGAGAGGTGATCTTATCGAAACGTATAAGATTATGAGGGGGTTTGACAAGGTGGATGCAGAGAGGATGTTTCCACTGATAGGGGAGACTAGAACTAGAGGGCAAAATCTTAGAATAAGGGGCTGCCCATTTAAAACTGAGATGAGAAATTTCTTCTCTCAGAGGGTTGTAAATCTGTGGAACTCACTGCCTCAGAGAGCTGTGGAAGCTGAGACACTGAATAACTTTAAGACAAGAATAGACAACAGTTTCTTAAACGAATTATGGGGAGCGGGCAGGGAGGTGAACCTGCGACCATGATCAGATCAGCCATGATCGTATTGAATGGCGGAGCAGGTTCGAGGGGCCGTATGGCCTACTCCTGCTCCTACTTCTTATGTACTTATGTTCCTGCCACCTGATTTTTAAATGCTCTGCACAAGTTCACCATCTCCTACATTACAACAGTGACTACACTTAAAGTACTTCATTGGCTGTAAAGCGCTTTGAGATGTTCAGTGGTCGTGAAAGGCGCTATATAAATGCATGTCTTTTTTTTAAACATATTTTTGGAAATATTTTTTTAATTTTAAACATATGCTTTTTTGTTTAGAAATAATTAAAGAATGGTTGATTAACTGTATTTTGGCAAATTGTTTTTTTATGGAGGTGATGGAAATTCTAAAATCAATCTGTAACATTTCTTTGCAGATTGGTTAAAGGATTATCAGAACTCGACTGTATAATGCAACACTCCATGGAAAGTGACAATGTTAACAGAGGAACAATTTAGCTTTATGGGCAACACTTGCTCCATGTGATCTCCTGGCTTGGTTTTGATTGCCTAAAGGGGTCGGGGATGAATTTTCCAGAGTATTTTTCCTTTATTGACCTTGTTTTTTTTGCCTCTCCCAGGAGATTACACGGGAAGAAGTATTTAGCCATGATAGTCGAACCATCATGGTGTGGCGCAGGCTTGATGGACCAGCTGTTTTTTGCTTGCCCGTCAGTTTTGTATGTTCATAATATGTGGTTATGTACAACTTTCCGGATATTAAGAGATAATAGAAGACCCCACAAGTGTTTGTGGGAATGGGGTCAAGTAGTATGTACTGAAACTCTGCTCCAGGAACCTGAACACTGAGGAAATAATGTTGACCCCTGTTAAATTGGGCTTTACACTTTGTAAGATCCGTGCCCTTACCGCTTGTCCACACCCAAGACCAGGTATACAATCATGTCTCATGTTAGTTAAAGTTGGTACGAGTAACGAAGCTTACATCCCATAGTTTAATTTTTGAATATTTATTATAAAATGTAATAAAAAATGTTTCATTTCAAAAAACATGCGAAAACATGACCTGTCCGCATAAAGGAAAGACCGCGATTTCGAAGCATTTGTTTCCATCAGACTCAATACAGTACTGGTCTCACCTACATAGTTCACCGTACCCCGAGCACTTGTCACATCAGGCGCGGTTTCTTGGCACAAAGCCATTTCAAAACCGGCTTTCACAAAAAAGTGCCAAGAATATCTGCGAATTCCAACTTTGCTTTAACTTATTTTTGAAGCCAGGTAAAACATAAAAGACACATAAAAATATATAGTATTTAAAATTGTATTTACAAATATACATTATGAGAATAAGGTCACATTAACCATACATTACAAGTCACCGTGGGTTTCACGAGTTCGTTCAGTAATAAACACTTCGACAAGCGGAACGGAGGAAGAGCCGTGTTCAAAATATATTAACCTTTCTACAAGTTCAGTGCATTTAGCTCATTCACATCTCAATCGCGACAGTGCTGGAATTGTGGTTCTGCTTTTTGTACTGGTCGAGCCATATTCTGAGCTCGGAGATCTTGTATCCCTCTGGCCCCCTCCCTCCTTGGTACACCACTTTCTGATTGCGGAGGACATAAAGCCTTTCGAAGTAAGCACCATAGGCAGCGTTCGAAGAGTTGTCCATGGTGTCGGCCACCACAAGGCAGGCGGGGTTCTCCTTGTGCATCAGACTGGCTGCTTTCAGTCGGTCTTCCAGGCAACGGTGCCTTGGGATATCATAGGGGGCATCGGTGCTGACCCAGCCGTCGGAAGGGTGGGCTTCCTCAATGTAGATCAGGAGGAAGTCTGCAATGTCTGCGTACTGGGTGGCCACCCGCTGGAACGCCTTGAGGCGCGCCATGAATGGAGGTCAGGTGCAGCTCCCAAAGTTGAGAATCAGGGGCCTGGCACCTCGGTTGTAGTCGAGCAGCCGGATCTTCCTCTGCTCTTCCAGCTGCACCACTTCGGGGTTGGGAGCCGGCGAGCCCACGTGGGCAGATTTGAAAAAGTCCAGTTTCTGGCCGTGCCAGATCGCTTTGAGGGACTCGAGAGTAAACATTCGGTTCGTGTCGGAGACGCACAGAGGAGGATCATCAGCATTTCCTTCGGTCTGTTGCCTGGTCTGGGACAACAGCTGCTTTCGGATGCACAAGATATCGAGTAGCCACAGCATGAAGGCGGTGGCGAGGAAGCGGGGCAGCAGGATGAACACAGCCACCGCCTCTTTCAGCACATTCATGGTCTGGGGCTTGAGTTTGGTCCTTGGCTCTCTCGGCAGTATTTCCCCACTGCTCTGATCCAACAGCCACGGCTCGCCCCCTTTTAAAACCCCCCGTGTTGAATAAAGACAGCCCCCGCCTCCTTGTAGACCCGCCCCCGGGGATTACCCACCACCTACTGAACACCTCGGAGATGTGCATGAAAGGAGGGAAGGAAAGACTAGGAAGGAGAAGGCAAGTGGGAGAGCCAAGGGACAAGAGGTAGTGGCAGGTTCCAAGACCATGTATCCGACTAAACCGCATTTGGCTCCCCTCTTCCTTTTAGGTTTCATAGTTTAATCGAAACAAACTGTGAAACTATTATCTAATGAAAGGGGCAATTCGTAAACCGAGGCAAAGTAAATGGCATGAATTAGGATGCGACCGTAAGCAAATTAATCTGTGTGATCAAGGAAAGTTCAGCTTAGTTGTACTGTAAAATAATATCCGATCTAACGCCGAAGTACAACAATTAATAATAGAAAGTATTGGCTCTTAACAAACTTTGCGAAAATACCAGCATTTTATACAAACCTGGTTAGAATGACAGGACAAAGAGCAGTCATCTTAGCTCATTACATTAGCGTGCAATGAAAGGTGCAGTTAGTATTGAATAAAAAGCGTGTGGGTTTAGTTTGAAATCGAATACTCTCAAACCCAAAGTCAAAATAATTAGCTATATTGATGTCTGCAACAAGACACGAAGTTAGTGGCTGTTTGATCAGTTAACAGTTAACATTTTAACATTAGCTGATTAGAATGTCATTGTGTAACCATCGCAGTTTAAGGGCAGCAAACTACTGTATTTTCATTGTAATGTTATAATCTTTCGGGTTTCTGCGTTCATGGAAATATTTCCAATTGCATTCAGCTGTTTCTTTTATTGGACAGCTTGCTCGAACTAGACGTGAATGGTTTAAGCTCCCGCAAGGATGTTTGTTTTCGAAACTCTTGGCATATTTTACCGATGTACATACAATATAAATTCCTTTAGGAGTTTCTCCTAGTTTGAACTACAAACAAGCTCATGCACTGATCATTTTTCTTTGTTTTAAGATTTCGAAAGGAAACTTCTTTATTATAAATGATGAATCGCGCTGACTTTTGGTGTGTGAGCGCCCTGTGTTGACCTGTGTGCCGGCACAGAACTCAATGGTCATTAGGGGGCGCTGTTGGCTGGCCGGTGTTTTATATTCTGCAACCATTTGAACATTTCTTGTTTTTTCATGCAGATTATCCGTGAAGTTTTGTTCGCCATAGTAGTAGCACATAAATAAACGTTGTAAAATGCCAAGAGTTTCCAAACTTTCCAATCTTTTCGGGAGCATGTACATTTACGCCTATAAATATTTTATTACAGGGGAAATTAGATATTGTGTAAAACAGTGATAACATAGTGAGATCTTCTAAATGTGCCTGCAATAAACTGGGGAACACCGGGGCCGATAAACACTAGTAGAATTTAATCTTGTCATAAGATGTTAAAGGAAGAAAATAAAGAATTTATTTAAGAACATGTTGAGAAAGAGGGAACGACTTCTTTAAGAGGTGTGGTAACTTCAATCTATAAAGGAAGAGTGTAAAAAGAATTAAGGAACTATACGTGGCATTGGGGATTGATCACTTTTACAAAATTTGGAATATAACATTCTAGCTGAAGTGCGTTTTGCTTACAGAGTGAAATATATTCCAAATTGATTCTACTCATGGGCTCCCCAGTTGAAGTATTAGAGAAACAAAAAATTATTAAGCGATACAATAAAATTAACAAATTAATTCATGAATGTATGATGACAGTTTTAGAGAAACTAAATTTGAGCAGGAATTTTACAGATTGGGCACAGGCCATATATAAGGATGTAAATCCCGATTTTAACTCAATGCGTCAGTCATCTGATGAATGTTAATAATGAGATTTGACAAAAAGACCACATGATAAGCACCTGGCGGGTTAGGTTCATGTGATATCTTCTGTATGACCTCACAAACACACAAGTTCTAAGATGGCTGATAACTTCAGGAACCTGTCAGGTTACCTGACCTCTATATACAGCAATGGCTGCATTACCACAGTAGTCCACTGGGTGGAGCCGCAGTCCACTTGGTGGAACTATATTATACTTCTCCCTCCTTAATGAAGAAGTAAATATAACAATCATCATACATAACTTGCACGGTTATACATAACAAAAGATATGAACTTATTTTGCCATATTTATAAATCAAACCTAACCACTGGTTTTCTGTTTCAAAGAGGATACCTTCGCTCTCGAACAGAACATTCCAAATATGGTGTCGAACTTAGACTCATTCTAGGCTGATCCTGAGGAAAGTTTTCCTCCAAAGGATGCCCTTGCTCTACATTAGAACTCTCTACAACTTCAGACTGTTTGTCTGCCTGACTCGGACTCAGACTTAAATTCTGACTTTATCTTGGACTTGTTTCTAGTACATCTGATATAGGATTTGCTATTGTTACTGTACTTGTAATAAGACTATCTGATGTGTCAGAAATAATCGAATCATTCCAGCTTTCAACTCCTTCCACATCTGTAGGTAAAATATGATCAATGTGAACAAACCTATCCTGTCCATGATCAAACACCTTGATCAAATATGTGCGAGGACCACATATCTTCACCACTCTTCCTGGTAGATAGGAATATGTTCTTCACATGGGTATCTTGGTTCCTGCAACATATACTTGGATGATGATACTTTTTGAATCGCTGTTAGATATCTCCGTGCTCCTGATGATGTGTATCTCTTCATCCTGTTGATTTTATTCCGTTCTATGTAGTCTCTGGGGATTTCTACTTATAGCCTTGAAAGTTGGTTTACTCTGCAGTCGGCATGCCTTCACAAGATGCCCAGTTTTCCTACAGAAGAAACACTCTGTCTTCACATATGGACAACTTTGAGCAATGTGTTGTTCCAGGCATCGACAGCATGACTTCGATGTATTGTTACCGTGACCAGTTGCTGAGACCTTGGGGCCCAACTGCCTTTTACTTTTAATCTGCAGGTGATTCACCTCGGTTGTCTGACGACTGGAAATGGTACGAAATTCTCGGAAATATTGGTCGGCCATATCCATTGACTTAGCTGTCTGACAAGCTAAATCAAAAGTCAAGTTAGGAGTTGTCAACAACTTTCTTCTGATCGCTTAATTTTCCATTCCACAAACAAAGCAGCCATGCAATGCTCGGTCCTGAAAGTTTCCGAAATAACAGTGAATAGATAGCTTGTTTAATGCTACAATATACTCACTGATACTTTCGTCGGTTAACTGATCTTGTATTCTGAAATTTTAACTTTCATCAAATTCCAGGGGCTCAGCACTGTAGTGCTGTTTTAATTCTGCTTAAGTGATGTCCTCTCGCAGGTCGGGGTGGTGAGGTATGGCTGGGTGTTGTCAGCAGACATATGGAAACTGATGTGTTTTGGGATGATGTCGCGGAGGGCCGTGTGTGGATAAATCAAGCGCACTCCGAGCATGTGTCTAAACCAACTGTCATAGACACTGTGCACCGTGAAAGGCGGGGACTGGGAGAGGGAGGGGCCAGAGAGGGTGATGGGTGGGGCCTGGGAGAAGCAGGACGGGGCCTGGGGGAGGGCGTCGCCTATTTGACAATCCATTGGGATGCGCCGCGGGGTCAGCGAGCCGGAGGCCGACCAACCTGAGCAGCCTCACTCACTCACACGTCAGCTCACCGCCTCGGTCTACCTCCATCTCTCAGAGTCGCTCAGCACCGGCGCCCTGCGCTTCATGTCCAGGTGCAATGCCTTCTTGGAGGCTCCCAGTGTGGCCATTGTCCCCAGGCCCTGAGCGGGTGCCTCGGCCTTCATCCACTGCGGGATAAAAGAGCTGGAGCGCAACCACTGCAGCTTCCAGCGTGAGCTGCTACAAGTGTGTGACGGCTTCGAAATGGGCGTCTGGGTGACATCATCAAAACCCAGGTCGCTGTTTGGAGCGTGAGCAGGAACATCAGCTGGGCCCAGGTACAGCAGAGGAGCGGGAAGCTCGTGGCGGAGGAATAGCAAGAGATTGTGGTGGAGGTGTGACAAATGTGGGTACGGAGCCAGAAGAGCCGAGGGCCCAGGGGCAGCATGGGCCAGCCCACACTGCGACATGTGTGCTCACTACGTCCGTGCAGCAGAGCACGTCTCCAGTTGCCCTGGTTACCCCTTGCCACTGGATAAAGGCCTAGTTCTGTCAAGCCCGTGTGGTGGCTGATGTGCAACGGTCACCACACATTAAAAAATCCAAGCACAGGCATCTTCCATCCCTCAATTGGAGTTCAGGACTGCAATATCGGGTCCTTCATTGAAACATCTGTGAACTCGTGGAAGCAAGTCATTCTCGTTCGAGGGACCGCCTATGATGATGATGATGATAAGTGATGTGTCTTTTGGCTTGACAGGCACAAACACATTTTTCAGGGTTTCATACACCTCTGGGCCTGCTTCAGTTAAGAAAATAGCCCGTTTTCTTTCCAACACCACCCGGTTACGGTTTTCATCACCGAGGACTTCGATGATATTATTCGCGGTGAAAAACATTTCTAGCCACTCCACATATGCTCCAAAAGTTTCACGGTGATGTTGAAATTCATCCAAGCATCCCATTATTCCCATAGGCGTGGCCATCTGGACTCTTGCAGTTCAACCAAGTGTGCTTGCAATTTACCTTGGATTTTTAGCTGTTAATCAAAACAAAGAAGCCCTCAAAGCCTCTCTGTCGGTTGGCTGAATCATCCACCAACATAAATTTCAGCTAGGTTATCCAGAAATCCTATCCTTCATTGCCAAATGTGATATATTCTGTACGACGTCACAAACACACAGGCTCTAAGATGGCTGATAACTTTAGGATCCCGTCAGGTGACCTAACCTCTTTATTATATACAGCAATGGCTGCATTATCACAGTAGTCCACTGGGTGGAGCAGTCCATTAGGTGGAACTATATTACAGTTCAAATGACCCATCAAGTGTACTTTAACAAATTGCTGAGGTTGTTTTCTAGCATAGTTACCTAAAGGTATATATTGCCATAGTATGAAGAACCAAAAGTTGGATTTATGTTGGATTTCTTTTTAATTTTTGTATTGTGTGCTATGAAATAGCTACTAATAACTTGTCCCATAGTGTAAATTCAGGGCCTTTGACTTGTTCAAAAAATTAAGCTACACTTATTAATAAGCTAGATATTGCAATAATGGCCATGAAATTCCGATGTCCCGGGTCCGTACGAAGTTCCTAAATGGATCCTTTTCAGAATGGCAGGCAGTAACCAGTGGGGTGCTGCAGGGTTCAGTGCTGGGACCCCAGCTATTTACAATATACTTCAATGATTTAGATGAAGGAATTGAATGTAATATCTCCAAGTTTACAGATGACACTAAGCTGGGTGGCGGTGTGAGCTGTGAGGCGGAATGCGCATGCACTGAAAACTCGCGCATGTCGGGAGCGAGGCACTTGCAGGGGAAGATTTCTGATATTTATGAATATCTTGCACTGCAAATGTCTTTTAAAATCTTGCGCCTGAAAAAGCAGGCATATAGCCTACTTTAACAGGTGCAAGCGTTTAAAAATACATTAAAATTAAATTAAATAAACACATATGAAAACATACTTTATTGTTAAAAATCCTCCTCACTACGGTAAGTTTATTTTAAGGTATCTTTAAAAAAAGTCAGGAAAATATTATTTTTTAGAAGAACTTTAATTTAAATGATTCTTAAATATGTTGTGTATTTTTCTATTTTTTATTGATTTTTACGGAGTTCCCATTATTATGAATGAGAAAATACTGTACCTTGATTGGCTGCCCAGAGCCATGTGACTACAGCTCTAGCCCTGCGCATGTCCCGATGTGCACGCGCTCCGATGTGTAGGAGTGAAGGCCTCAGGCTCGGAAGTTCGAGCGGGCGCAGCAGCAACAGGTAAGTGCGCAGTTTTTGATCTTTTTTGTTTAGTTTGCCCACGGGAAGACCTCGAGTGGAATTTCAGGCCCAATATATTTTAAGTTCCAAAAATGCATGAATTATGCAGGGCCAGTTCATATGGAGCTAGCTTTGAAGCTCAATGCACTACATAATTTCCTTTACATTTTTATGTACTAAATAATCCTCTCGCGGGCCCCGATTACGTCCCTCCACAGTTGCTGCTCCTGCTGTATCTGCTGATGCTCCAAACACCGATCTGGACCTTGATGACATTAGTCTTCGCTGCTGTCACCCTCCTGCACCAGCTCGTGCTGCTTCCTGAAGTGGCATGCCTCCACGCTGCTCCCGGGCCACCTCCGCTCCTTTTATGGCCCCGTCCTGCCGCTGGTGTTCTCACGCAGGTCAGGCCCTCCACGCTGCTCCTGGGCCGCTGCACCTCCGCTCCTTTTATGGCCCCGAACTGCCGCTGGTGTTCAGGGCCAGAGGCCCAGGGGCAGCACGGGCCAGCCCACACTGCGATATGTGTGCGCACTAGGTCCATGCAGCAGAGCAGGTCTCCAGTCGTCTTGGATAACCCTTGCCACTGGACCAAGACCTAGCTCTGTCAAGCCCATGTCACCACACGTTTAAAAAATCCACGCACAGGCATCTTCCACCCTTCAGGATGTAGTCCAGGACCTGGAATATTAGGTCCTTCATTGAAACATTTGTGAACTCAACCTTTTTTGGCGTGGAAGCAAGTCATCCTCATTTTGAGGGACTGCCTATGACGACTATGATATGTCCTTACTATACAGTATAAATGCACACGAGGCACATACTTGAGAGAAAGTCACTCTGTGACCAGTTACCTTTATTACCAAGACCTCAAGCGATGAAGGTGGGTAGAGCTTCCCCTTTTATACCTGAAAGTCCAGATTAGGAGTGTCTCCCACAAGTTCACCCCCTTGTGGTCAATGTTCTCAAGGTACAACTTAGGTCAGCTTATACATGGGTTATAATGACAGTTGAATACATGACAGACTATGAATAACTTATAAAGTTGTTTGATTTAGACATTGGTGAAAATTACTTTTTGTTTTTGTTTTATGTGATGATGTGCTTTGTGTTTTTTTTGCTTTATACAACCTAATAAAAAATTCTCAGCCTACAGTTTGTCTTTGTTCAGAAGGGAGAGAAGCTGGTGAGAAGTAAAACTGAAGGATCTGGAAGGGCGGTTGCTGCTGAGATTTGGAATAGTAGTGCTGATGAAGTGGACTGAGGAGGGATACATTTGGGCTCAGTTGTAACTGCAGTATGGTGGCACATTGTGTTTTTGAGGAGCTTTTTGAGAAGAGGTGTAACAAGATGGCCAACAATGAAAAGAAGGATCCACTGAACAAGCTGAAGAGGAACAATGCTTAGTAGACTGGGATGTGACACGATTGCAGGAGATGTTCTCCTTTAGCATGCTTGGGACTGTGTATATGATGATCATGAGGAGTTCATAGAAGATGATGCAGAAAGGAAATAAATATACTCTTGTGGATGATGCCAATGAGGGACAGATGGTGGAAGGATCAAGTGAGTTATGAAGATGAGAATATTAGGATCAGGAGTGGACCATTGGCCCCTCGAGCCTGCTCCACCATTCAATTAGATCATGGCTGATCTGCAGTGTAACTCCATTTAATGCCTTTGCTTTATATCCCTTGATACCCTTACCTAACAAGTTCTTGAGTAAAATGGAAGAAAGGATTAAAGTTGGCAGTCTGGATAAAGTACACGATAATAATAATAATAATAATAAAATGGGTAATGCCAACACTTGATAATGAATCTCATTTCCTGATGGCAGATGAGTAATTTTTATACAGTGACATTGACTATTTAAGAAGTACTGGAGGAGGAGATGGAAACTGGGACTTGGGTTAAGGATGAAAAAAGGAAATGTATGGAGTAAAGAGATAAGGAGGAGAAGGTCCACAACAGTAACAACATCAACTTGTATTTATGTAGCGCCTTTAACGTAGTAAAATGTCCCAAGGCATTCACAAGACAAAAAAACTGACACCGAGCCACATAAGAAGAAATTAGGGGTGGTGACCAAAAGCTTGATCAAAGAGATAGGTTTTAAGGAGCGTCTTAAATGAGGAGAGAGAGGTAGAGAGGCAGAGAGGTTGAGGCAGGGAATTACAGAACTTAGGACCCAGGTAACAGAATTGTTGAGCGATTATAATCAGAGATACTCAAGAGGGCAGAATTAGAGGAGTGCAGATATCTCAGGGGGTTGTGGGCCTAGAGGATGTTACAGATATAGGGAGGAGCGAGGCCATGGAGGGATTTGAAAACGAGGATGAGAATTTTGAAATTGAGGCATTGCTTAACCGGGACCCAATTAAGGTCAGGCAGCACAGGGGTGATGGGTGATGGTGCGAGTTAGGACACGGGCAGCCAAGTTTTGGATGACCTCAACTTTACGTGGCGTAGAATATGGGAGGCTAGCCAGAAGTGCTTTGGAATAGTCAAGTCTAGAGGTAACAAAGCCATGGATTTAGGGTTTCAGTAGCGGATGAGCTGAGGCAAGGACGGAGATGGGCGATGTTATGGAGTTGGAAATAGGCGGTCTTAGTTATGTCGTGGATAAATGGTCAGAACCTCATTTCAGGGTCAAATATGACACGAAGCTTGCGAACAGTCTGGATCAGCCTCTGACAGATAGGGAATTGGAATCTTTTTGACTTTCTTGGAGATGGCTATCTTACTTGGTGACCCCTTTCAGTCATGGAGAATATGTATTGGCTTCCTACTTTAGATTTGAGGATGCTGGTTTTTCGGAGGAGGCATTAGCACCTTTGAGGTCAGTTTGGAGGAATATAATCCCCTTGGAAAGGTTGGAAGAGGAGAAAAGCTAAAGGAAAGACAGAGGAGAGCCAAATGGATAGTTCATGGCAATGATGGTGATGTGTTTTTTTTTCCTTTGTGATTTAGTTATGAGTTTGAGCATTGTATCAATAAATGTGATAACTTACATATTTGCCAACTGTCAGAACCAATATATGTTTTATTTAGGAATATACAATCCATTTTAAGGTGGAAAGGAAACTAATGGAATGATTTATATCAACAGTTGGGTTGAGGCAAGGATGCACACTGTTGCCTGATTTATTTAATCTAATACTGGATGCAGTAATGAATCTTGCACTATAAGATGATATTGGAGGAGTCTGCGTATGTGGCTAGATTTGCTAATGACATTGACCGTATAGCAAAATCTAAAACAGATTTGCTATACAGTCAATGTCTTGAACAAGAAACAACACTTATACAACGCTGATTCAAGAAAGACGACGGCGATTGTATTGACATGTTTCAATAGACTTATGGCCCTGCATACAGAGGTACATGGAACAAGAAGCCAAGGAAAACCAAAGAAGTGCTGGATAGACAATGTCAAGCGTGACTTGTCACAGAAAGAGATACTGAAGCGGCCAGGCTAGTTCAGAACCAGCAATAATGGAGTGAATTCATTCGCCCCCATCATTGCTGCTGTGCTGAGGGATAACAGATCCCATCTCTCATGTTGTCAAGACCATAAAGAGTGCAGGCAAAATACTGGGGTTAATTTCTAGAGGAATCGAATATAAAAGCAGAGAGGTAATGCTAAATTTGTATAGAACCTTGGTACGACCACACTTTGCATTCTGGTCTCCATACTATAAAAGGGATAATGAAGCACTGGAGAAAGTGCAGAAAATATATACAAGGATGTTACCAGAATTGAGAGGATGCAGCTATCAGGAAAGATTGAGCACGCTGAGGCTCTTTTCTCTTGAAAAGAGAAGATTAAGAGGAGACTTATAGTGGTCTTTAAAATTATGATAACAACAACAACTTACATTTATATAGAGCCTTTAACGTAGTAAAACATCCCAAGGCGCATCACAGGAGTGTAATCAAAACAAACTTTGACATCGAGTCACATGAGATGTTGGGACAGATGACTTAAAGCTTCGTAGGTTTTAAGGAGTGTCTTAAAGGAGGAGAGAAAGGTAGAAAGGTTTATGGAGGGAATTCCAGAGCTTAGGGCCGAGGCAGCTGAAAGCACGGCTGCTAATGGTTGAGCGAGTAAAATAGGGGATGCTGTAGAGGCCAGAATTGGAGGAGTGCAGAGATCTTGGAGGGTTGTAGGGCTGGAGGAGATTACAGAGATAGGGAGGGGCGAAACCAGGGAGGGATTTGAAAACAAGGATGAGAATTTTAAAGTTGAGGTGATGCCTGACCGGGATCTAATGTAGGTCAGTGAGCATAGGGGTGATCGGTGAATGGGACTTGGTGTGAGTTAGGATACGGCAGCAGAGTTTTGGATGAGCTCAAGTTTATGGAGGGTGGAAGATGGGAGGCTGGCCAGGAGAGGGTTGGAATAGTCAAGTCTAGAGATAACAAAGGAGTTTGATAGGGTGAATGTAGAGAAATTGTTTTCACTTGTGGGTGAGTCCAGAACAAGGAGAAATAAAAATAAGAGAGCCATTATCAGATAAAAGAAAACATTTAGGAGGAATTTCTTAACACAGAGTGGTGAGAATATGGACTCACTGCCACCTAGAGTGGTTGAAGCAGATAGCATCGATGGATTTAAGGGGCGTTTTGATGCATGCATGAGGATGTCATACATGAGGGAGTTAGAGTGGGAGGAGGTTTGTGTGGAGAATAAACACAGTCATAGACCAATTGGGCCAAATGCCCTGTTTCTGTGCTGTAGATTCTATGCTATTCTATGAACCCTAAACATTTGGGGTTAATCCTGGAGGAATTAGCCTACTTTAAGAGAAAGTATGATTCGATAAAGAAATATTCTTTGATTTTATTTTAGGCACCCAGTCCTGGTAATTATAACCTTTGCCTAAATATTTGCTTAAACAATAAGGACAGGGTTTTATAGGTAAACAATTTCCAGTTGATGTCCAAGAAAATTTGGGTGAATATTAATTTAATTGGTACAGACAGAAACATTTCATGGATGAAGGTTCATTAGTATTTTATGTGCTTGTGGCTACATATCTTAGTATGGGCCAAAGGAAAGGAAAGATCATGAATCACAATTCCTCTTTGGGGTTGACCCTCGACATCAGATGTGGCAGAAAGTTGCTCCTTATCACCGGAATTTTATGACTCATGAATGATATTAGAGGATGATCGATTATACAATTTGTTGAATAGTTTGGGATTTGGTGGAAACACAGCATAGATGAAGCTTATTATTACCATTAAATAAGAAATGTGTTTTTAAGAGAGTTTATTTTACTGAAACAGGTAATCTGTTAAAAGTAACCAAGATTATAATTTTATAGATGTTCAGAGTAGTTAGAAGATGAGGCCATACAATAGAAGAGGATTTCATTTGGTTTTGTGAATCTTCTAGGGGAAAGTTGGGTGATTTACTGCTTTTGCCTTGTTGTCTGCTGGTAATAATTGGATGATGCTAACAATGTAATAATTGCTTTGTTATGAGATGATTGTGTTTTTCAGATGATTCATTTTGTTATTATATTTTTTGTGGGAAATTATGGTGTTATATTTATATATTGTATGGGTCTTGTTCTGATCATTATAATAAATAATAGACACATTGAATTCTACTATTTTTATCCTTTTACTATTTTCTTACTTTTTGCCCTTTTTAACGTTTTCTTTTTATGTCTCACTTGCATTATATGAATCCAGTTTATTCATACTCCCTTTTCTAGTGGAACTACACCATACGGCACCGGCCAGGCACCGAAAATTGCGCTGATGCGCTCAGCAGGCTTCCAGTGGCCACCACTGAGGGGGCAGTGGAGCAAAGCGCTGAGATGGTCATGGCCGTTGATGCCTTTGACAGCGCAGACTCCCCCAGCACAGCCCGCCAGATCAAAATCTGGACCAACAGAGATGCCCTCCTATCCTTGATTAAGAAATGTGTCCTGACTGGGGATTGGGCGCCCGCACACGGAGCATGCCCGAGGAGGTCAGACCGTTTCACAGACGGATGGATGAGCTCTCCATCCAAGCCGACTGCCTACTATGGGGCAGCGGGTAGTCATGCCCCAGAAGGGAAGGGAAGCATTCATCAGGGAACTCCACAGCGAGCACCCTGGCATCGTGCTAATGAAGGCCATTACCCGGTCACATGTATGGTGGCCGGGAATTGACTCAGACCTGGAACACTGTGTTCGCAGGTGCACGACGTGTGCCCATCTGGGCAATGCCCCCAGGGAGGCCCCACTCAGCCCGTGGCCCTGGCCCAGCCCTGGCCATGGTCACATCTTCACGTAGACTACGCGGGCCCGTTCATGGGAAAAATGTTCCTCATTGTTGTTGATGCGTACTCGAAATGGATCGAGTGCATCATATTGAATTCATGCACGACATCCACCACTGTGGAGAGTCTGCGTGCGGTCTTTGCGACCCATGGCTTGCCGGACATCCTGGTTAGTGATAACGGCCCGTGTTTCACTAGCTATGAATTCCGGGAGTTCATGTCGGGTAATGGCATCAAACATGTCAGGACGGCACCGTTCAAGCCGGCTTGCAATGGCCAGGTGGAACGTACGGTTCAAATCATACTCCGGATTCAAGAACCCTCCCTTCAATGCCGTCTATCGCGCCTCCTGCTGGCTGAGAGGTCCCGACCGCATTCGCTCATGGGAGTCCCGCCCGCGGAACTACTCATGAAATGTACACTTAAAACTCGGCTGTCCCTCATTCATCCAGTTCTGTCAGACATTGTTGAGGGTAAGCGCCAGTCCCAAAATGAGTGCCATGACTGTAACTCAAAGGGGAGATGTATAGAAATCGATGACCCTGTATTTGTTCTTAATCACGCTTTGGGGCCTAAGTGGCTTGAGGGTACTGTAATTGGCAAAGAGGGGAATAGGGTCATAGTGGTCAGACTTAACAATGGACAGATATGTCGTAAGCATCCGGATCAAGTTAAAAAAAGGTTCAGCATGGACACTGAGGAACCTGAGGAAGATCATGAGATGTTACCCACACCACCGCCAGTGAACGAGCAACAAGAACATTCAGCAGCATGCACAGTCCCTGCAGCCAGCCCGGACAAGCCGGAATCACCACAGGTGACAGAGATGCATGCCAAGGCTCAACAACCAGAGCCCCAACTACGGCGCTCCACGAGAGAGCGTCGACCACCTGAAAGACTTAATCTTTGACCCCATAAGACATTGGGGGGGGGGGGGGGAAGGTGATGTCATGTATGTAACCTTCATGTAACTGTAACCTTCATGTAACAACACTGCATACTGTATACACCTAAGAAATGCGCACCTTGACCACAGGGGGTGAATTTGTGGGAGACACTCCTCACCTGGTCACCCAGGTATATAAAGGGAGGTCTCACGCAGGGTCATCATTTCTTGGTCCTGTGAATAAAGGTTTGGGTCACAGAGTGACCTTGTCTGCAGAATGTGCCTCGTGTGAATTTACAGTAGTGTGTAAGGACATTACACTGTCAATGTCTGCTCCTCCTGTGACTGTACAGGAGCAGACTTGGCCATTGTAATCCCAGGAGGCATCTGGGGTTCTGACTGAGGGGGAGGCAATGGGGAGAAGTGGGAGCCCTTTGAGAGGACCCCCACTTCCATGTCCCCTCTCAGCATCATCTCTCTCATGGGCCACCTGCAGTTCCCTGCTAGCAAGGAGCTGGAGAGCACCTTGCTGCACAGCAGTGGGGCCATGAGGACCCAAGTCTATGTTGACATTCCTCCTGGGGAGGAGGTCTATGAGCCTCTGCCATCTGTTCTCCAAAGCTAGCATGTGCTCATGTGAGTGGCGCATTAGATGCTCCATGCAGGTGGCCATCCTTTCCATGGAAGAGCCTGCTGTCGCCATCACCTGCGACATGGTGGTGCTTATGTTGGAGATGGACTTCTCCTTGCTCTACACATTTTCAGACATCGCCAGAGCCTCCTACTTTCTTGCTGCTCCTCCAGGATCATCCTCTTTTTCGATGGCCCCAAAAGGCTCAGTGTCTGCATGCAGCTGAGCAGAACTTGCAGCGTCCTACGCCATCCGGTGAGGAGTCTCCACTGCTGTCCCTGTCAACACCATCAGCTCTTGCTCACTTGTGAAGTGTGAAACACCAGGTGACAACACTACTTTATCTCTCACAGGACCCACCAAGGGCATATCTGAGCTGGTGCTGGGTGCGCTTGGGTCTGCTGAAGGTGCACCTTCAAAGGCTGGAGGCTCCTCTGAGGAGTTGTCTTCCTCCTCCAGCTGGACAGTGGGAGGGACTCTTGATGGACCTGTGGGAGAGTGTAAGGGGATAAAATACGGTCACTAAAGTGGAAGTAGACAGACAGACAGATGCACTAAAGTGGATACTGAAGGTAGTGAATTGATCTGACACATGGTCCAGATTGAAGGGCTTATCAGTCTTAGGAGGTTCTGAGGAATCGAGAGTTCCTCTACCTTACGGTAGGGATTGTAATATATTGTAAATTGACTGATTGTATGTAACACTCGCTTATGTATGTAAAGCATGCTTATACACTCGCTTACAATGGGTTTTAAGAAGGGGAAGCAGCAAAGCTTGCTACACAGCAAAGCTTGATGGTTAATGATGGTTATTAACCTTAACACAGACAGAGGGAAACTTACGTTCAGTACTGAATAACACATCCACCAAAGACAGGAGGGAGTCAACAGTCTAGAAACGTAGATTGTAATAGCATTTGAATCTCATGAGATCTCATGAGAACTAGAACATTTTGACTGGAGTTCTCTTGGGAACAGGATAGGAAAGCAAACCCTAGGAAGCAAGGTTAATTCACGCATCATGAGGAACTGAGGCAAAGTTGACACCACTGAATAACACATTCCGGAAGGATGACATGTGATGGGAGATGGACAGGTGGAGGGAACCACTCAGAGCCAGTCTGATAAGGGTCAACAAATCAATGTAACTTTGCTGATAGCAGTAGGCCAATCTGTGGTTTTTTAGGAGGGTCACATTCCTCGGAAATTGTATAACTGTAGATGTAAAACCTTTGTTCTTAGAAGGTTTACCCGTGGACACTTCCCCTGCATGCTTGAATAAAAACCAGTTGAACCGAGGTTTCATCTGAGTGATTCCATGGTCGCTATACGGGTGGGAATACAAGCGGGTGTCGATTCCTTATATCAGGGAGTCCACCTTGAAGAAAAATCTTTTTACCCCAACAATTGGCGCTGCGAGCAGGGTACAGATACTCCGACTCGGACAATGTGGCAGCCATTGTGGTGAGTATCCTTTTTTGTACCACCTACAAGTTAGAGCTGTAGCATTGACGGGGAAAGAAGTCATCTGTATAAAGAACTAAGTTATAGCAAACCATGGAAGGACAAAAACTGAGGTAGGATAGGCGTATGTCCTGAAGCGTGACGTGGCATGGTAATAACAGGGAGAAGCCTGTATTGATTGTGCGTGGCGCAAACAAGGAAGGAATACAACCTAAAGGAACAGTGGGTGTCGACCCCAGCGATCATTAGAGAGTAAAGAGATGCTTTCGAAATGTTATATTAAGAATGGTTAACAATACCATTATGCACATAATGAACATTCACTGGCTGCTGTATGCCATGTGATTGTATAAGATATAATTCTGTCAGCAGGTTGCTGAAAGTTCTCCCCCTCTCCGTCTCCCACTACCAGCTGCTCTGCAACTCTTGAGACCTCCAGGGCCACCTCCACTGCTGCAGTTGAAGTATTGAAGGATGGAGGCCCAATGCCCATTCTCGCCCTCTCCCCTGTTATTGCTCTCTTCTGCAAGGAGGGAAAGAAGAGAAGTTTGAATGAATGTGATGGCATGAGTGTAAGGAATGTGTGGGTTACATCTGTAGAAGGTGACTATGAGGGAGTGTGGTGCCAATGCTAAATGTGGTGTTACTTGGTATGATTACATTAGGACGAGGGTGAGTGTGGGGGTGGTTAGTCAGATGGGAATGTGAGTATGTGCATAGAGGGAGAGGGATGGATGGACGTGCAGGTATGTTGGTGTGAGTAATGGTGTGCAGGAGTAGGCTAGGAAAGGCAGAGTGATGGGGATGTGGTAACAAGCACATCAGGATGAAGGTAAGTGTGGCTTTGCACTCACCTTTCCTGATCTCATCAGATCATTCAAGCACTTCCTGCACTGCACCCAGGTCCTTCTTATGATGTCCCTACTGTTGACCTCCTCAACAATTTGGAGCCAGGCTCTTTTGGTCTCTTGGGGAAGTCTCTTCAGCCCATTAGCAGGGAAGAGGACCTCTCTGCATGCTCTGACTCCTCCACAAGAATACGTAGGGATTCTTTGTGAAGTAATTTTCTATTTCTCTGCAACAAGACCACAATCCTCCCTCCACATTCCGATATGAATCTTCAAATGCGATGTGGCTAAGGCTGCTTTTAATATCCCCGCTGGAACTGAGTCATCGATGATTTCATCAGACCTGCACTATTTAATATGGCCGGGAAATGTGCATGTCGGCCTTAATGGGGGCCATTATGCTAAACTCGCTCTGAAGAGCTGGCTGATCAATACATTACGGTACTGACACGCAATGCGGCCTGCAAGCACCCGACCTGACTCGATAGGGAAAATTCTGGTCTATGTTTCCAAGAGAAAACAAAATGTACTTCCAGAGAGAGAAGAAATTGAAGTTTATGGTGAGGAGGTAGATTAACAAATTTTATCCATCAGAAGGGGACAGGTTTGTTGACCGTTACCTGTTTCTAAAAATTATTTTGGTTTAGGATCTCCTTTATAAATTGTATCTCAATTTTTGTGGATTTATTATTGCCTCAGTTCCGTACATCAAGCGGAAGTGCAATGCTACTGATGTAAAATGCCTGAAAACAGGCTTTGGAACTGCTCATGCATCTTCAGTTATTGGACTGTCTCAGTGGAATATACTGCTGGCATACCGGTTGATGAGTAATGATGTGGCAACGGTAGAAATGTAGATTTTATTTCACACTTGCCAGACCACATGAATGTTATAAAATTGGCTTCATGTTTCATTGACTTCAAAATTCAATTGAAGCCATGCTACAGATATCAACAGATTTGGCTCATTGTATGTTTTGGATTTTATGTGCAAAATTAACTTATACATGTCAATTCAAATAGAATAAATTGATTCAATTGTATTTTAGTATTTTTTAAGTTGATACATAAATGTGTTATAATAATTGCTTTTAAGATTTCTGTGCTGTAGTACTTGAACAATATTTCCGGGAAATAGTTTTGATTTGAATGATTATTCTAGAATCAATTTTGTACATGAACGTTTAAAATTGATTTTTTCTCTGATACCTGTGCTCAGAATTTGAGGTTGTTATTTGAGGTGTTGTCATTTTAATCTGGTCTGTTTGCTGAGTTATCATAGGTTGAATTTTTTTCTTTCTTTTAGCGTGGTGAGAATTGACTTTATGTACTTGATTTCTCAGTTCCTATGAACTGTGATAATATAATTTTCACAATCCCCAGACCCTAGCAGAATAATGACTAAATCCTCATTCCAATTACTGCAGTAAAACAAGCGATTAAAGATTTCTGGTGATATTTAGCTCCTAAAATCAAAAAGTTCAGTTTCCTTTATGTTCATTTGAAATTAGTTTAAAAGATGTAAACACTCTTCTCATATTTCATAATTTATTAAAAGTCTTGAGACAGTGTGCAGCTCCTGTCCACAAACTTTGCATTCTGTTCTTCTGATTTAGCCTCTTTTCCCCCCCAACATTTCCACTTCAAATAACGAATCATTTCCTCAAGTTATGGGGAAGCCTTTTAGGAAATCCAGCATAAAGCAGCCACCATGAGTAACTGATGCCTCCCTGACATACCACTCACTACCTCCAACCCAAAAAAGATAGAAGAGAAAGGAGCAGAAATGGACAGAGAGAAAAGTAGAAAAGAGAAAAAAGGAGAAAACCAGTCGAGAAGAGAAAGGGAGAGAGAAGCAGAAGCGAGAGAAAAGAGGAGACAAAAAGTAGGAACATAAAGATGACCGAGTACAAGTAGAAGAGAAAGCATATCCTCTGACTTACCATGAACAACGCCATGGGAAATGTATTGGTTATTTTATAATACATTACATAAAACATGTCATAAAACAACATATCCTCTGACCTCCCATAAGCAATACCATAGAAGATCTACTAATTTAATTCAAAGAGAGGATAATAATGATTCATGCATTTAAATGGATTATTTAATATTTGTGCAACATTTGTTAACTGAGGTTATCTAAGCAAATTAAGTGTTAAAAGTGCCTAATGCTGTTTGCAAAAATATGAAATTGTCTTGTTAAAATGTATTGCCTGGGGTGCAGGAAGCATGCTTCCTTCTTACAATTTCGAGATAAAAGCCAGTTTCATTCATATGATGCACATCTCATTCATACACAGGAGATTGCTACGATGATGTTTCTGACTCACTGGTTGAGCTACCGATGGATTCACTGCTCTAATTATATAAGATTTGAAATTAAAATGCCTATGACAAAATCAAAAGTTCACATAGTACTCATTACCCATTACTGAAGAAAATTGAAATGCATTACCGTAGCTAATCATATTAAAGCAGAGTAGAATATTAGCCCTTTGCTCCTAATGTACTTTCTTTCCTTTACTGGATTTGCACTTAAGGCATTTTTGTGAATTAATTATGTCCTTATTTGACACAAATTATAATTTGAAAACGGAATGAAATACTTTAAAGCTTCATGTTAAATTATAAATATTACAAAATAAAGGTAAATATTGAAGCAGACCTTAAATAGGATTGTGTACAGCATTAAGAATTAGATTTTTATAATAGATATTTGTGAACAATTCTCAGTTTCCTCTACATTTTAGTATAATTCAAAATCCTAAATTCTGCAAAGTAGCTTTGTAGACGGCGTCAATTAAGATTATAGATAATTTCTGGATTACATTGGTCCCGGAATTCCTGTGCTCTGGGTAGCTATAGGAAGGAACATCGAAACCGAAGTAGCCCCTCAAGCCTGTTCCGCCATTCAACTAGATCATGGCTGATCTATATCTTAACTCCATTTACCCAGATTGGTTCCATATGTAGTGGTGATGATTTTTGCATGAGGGGGTTTGGGATGAGACAGGAATGTGGGATAGGACCTGGATGTGCTGGGCTTCTGCTCCATATAAACTGCATTCTAACTTGCCCAGTATCAGAGGGAAGGAGGATGAAGTGCCTTATCAATATGGATTGCGAGCATGTCAATGATGGAATTAGGACAGGATGATGTCACCTATCCTCAATTCCTTCATTTCCACCCTTATCTCTGTTCTTCTAAGAAGTGCCTGTAAAAAGCAGATGCATCAGCCAGGACCAGGTAATAGAGGAGCTAATGGAGTCTTACAAGGACACTACAGCAGCTTTGGGGTAGGAATTAACATTTGCCTATAACTTTCCTTTACCTGCATCTTTCTGGAGATTTTGTTGCCATTTTTATCTGAAGCTTTCAGTTTTAAATCCAGGACCTCCTGGGGAGGACTATCAGCCAGGATAATTTGGCATATAATTTATGAAGGCAGAAAAATGGGGATTCCAATGGGGATTCCATTAGTGTGAATACATCTGATGGAGGAAGAAGAGGGGCAAGTGACTGCATGGGAATCTCTTCAAATAAAGCAGCACTAATGAAGATCAGATCCTCTCACAGATATCCTTATAAACTTAGGAGGCCCTTTTTGAATCTCTCTGTGGAGTTATGCCAGGGGCATAATTTTGTTAATCCTTTCCTCTTAAAGCTGATTTTCAATTCCACGATGTCTGGGGAATGCTCACTTCCCAGGTGCAAAGGACAGGAAAAGATGGCAGAGATCTGTGATGCTGAGCCTTTGCCTCTTTAACGCAACCCAGATATTTTCGGAATTTTCTCAGGTGTGGAGAGGAATGCAGCAGGTGCAAAGGGCAGGCATGGTACTGAGGGAAGAAGGGGCATAACAGTCCTAATTTTCCTCTCCCAATATCGAAGGGACCCAGCAAAATGAGCTTTATATCCTATGTACAACCCCTTTCTGATTGTAGTGGGCAGCAGCAAAGTCCCGAGGACCAAAGAAAGTAAGTCCCTTTCTCTTTTAGGTAGAGTGAGACAGGGCTTGGCACTGGAGGATGCTGTCATAAGGTTCTGATGCTCCAAGACTTAGAACAAAGCTCAATTTCTGCATCCTTTTCTAAGCACAAGGCCTTAATGTGGGGTGGGCCTGTAGTTGGGTATGTTGCAACTAGGCTAATGATCTGAACCTACAAAGGTTAGGTAGAATGCACATCTAGTGCCAGTTATGGGCGAAGGGGAGAACCCTTATTTCAAACTAAAACTCCAGATAGAGCTGTAGAAGTTCATAACATACAAGGCAACCATTTCCCTATAATAGAATTACATCGAATGTACTGCATAGAAACAGGCCATTTGGCCCAATTGGTCCATGCCGGTGTTTATGCTCCATACGAGCCTCCTCCCACCCTTCTACATCTAACCGTATCAGCATAAATTTCTATTCCTTTCTCCCTCATGTGTTTATCCAGCTTCCCATTAAATTGTGTCTGCTGGCTAGAGCAATCAAAACATAACTCATTGCCTTTCTCTAATCCCCATAGCCCTGTATCATTCTCTGCTTCAAATGCTTATTCCTTACAAATGCAATGGTCTCTTGCCAAAGTATACAATGTTCTAATAGCTCTGTACATGAAATTTCTCCTAATCTTCTCCTCACTCTTTTAATGAGAATTTTAAATTAATAACTCCCCAACTGGAGGAAATAGTCTTTCCCTATTCAGCCTATCAAAACTGTTCATTTGTTTAAAAACCTCTATTAAATATCCTCTCAGCCTTCTCTGTTCCAGTGGAAATTGTCTAACTCCTTGGTATCATTCTGATAAATCTATGCTGTATAGTCTCTATGACTGGTGTCTTTCTATAATGGGATGCCCAAAATTGCACAGTAGGCCTAACCATTGGCTTGTATAAGTGTATCATTACCACTTTGCTTTTGTACTCTGTGCCTCTATTTATAAAATCCAAAATGCTATGGCTTTATTGACCTGCAGTCAAGGAATTATTTATTTGAATCTTGTGTCTCTTTGTTCTTCCACGTCTTTCAGTATCTTTCTATTGAGTATATGCCTCCATTCCTTGTTTTTCCTCCAAAAATGCATGGCCTCACACTTTTTCATATTAAGTCCACCTGTCAGCCCATTTTGCCAACCCTTCTAACTACTCTCTGAATTATTTTAAAGTCCTCTTTACTGTTTGCCGAGCCTCCTACTTTTGTGTTGTCAGCAAATTTTGGTATTGTGCTCCTTACCCTGTCCAAATCATATAGACATTACCCAAAAATCTGTGGCCTGTGATCATCTTTCTGGGTGTAACACACTCCAGTCCTATATCAAGTCCCAAATGAGTTTAGGAAGCAGCAACTCTGAACATAGTGAGTCCCTATCCCTAGCCGGACTTCCAAGTAGAGCCCATCCAATAGTACTTAAATGAACTGTACTTAAATGAGCTGACCTAGAAAATACACCAGGGTCAGTGGCAAATGCATGGGGTGGGCATAAGTCCTGCTGTATCGCGCTTACACTGGTAATATGGCAAGTGGAAAATCCTAGCCATTATTTCAAGCTGTATATAGTCACCTAATACAATGAAGAAGAAAATTGGCAGATGAAAACTGTTTGAAGAAATTATGTGAGGAATACGCCTGAATATAAAGCCCTAATGTAATAGATCGGGAAATACAACAGAATATGGCAACCATCTGAGAATCATAGAATCATAGGGCTCAAGTTTCGGCCTAAATTGCTCCTATTTTTTTGGAGCAACTAGTTTAGAATGGAACATCTTAGAAATTGCAATTCTCGGCATTTAGTTTGCTCCAGTTCTAGCGAGTTAGAATAGTTCCATTTTAGAACAGATTTATTTTTTCAAAAGGGGGCGTGTCTAGCCACTTATGCCTGTTTTGCAAGTTTAGGCAGCAAAAACATACTCCAAACTAACTTAGAATGGAGTAGGGGTAGATTTTTGTACGCTCAGAAAAACCTTGCCTATATTTATAAATCAGGTGTAGGGAACGAGAGATGGGGGGTGGGGGGGGGGGGCGGGGGCGGGGAAGGGAGGTTTACAAACAGTAAACACCACTTTTACAAATAAAGAGCCATCATCAATAATAAATGATAAATAAATCAATAAATCAACCAATAAATCAATCAAAAAAATAAAAAAATAAAAAATAAAAAATAATAAAAAATCAATCAATAAATAAAAAATTAAGTTTCTACTCACTGACTGCAGCACCGGGAGCCCTCCAACAGTGTGCTTGGATGGCCCCCAGTGTCTCTCTCTGCCTCTGTCAGTGTCTCTCTCTCTCTGTCAGTGTCTCTCTCTTTCTGACAGCGAGGGGTGGGGGGAGAGAGGGTGGAGGGGGGAGAGGGGGTGGTGAGGGGGAGAGAGGGGGAGGGTGGAGAGAGGGGAGAGAGGGGGAAGGAAGGGGAGAGGAGGGAGAGAGGAGGGGAGGGAGGGGAGAGGAGGGGGGGAGGGGAGGGGGGGGGGAGGGAAGGGAGGGGAGAGGAAGGGGAGAGGGGAGGGAGGGGAGGGAGGGGAGAGAAGGGGGAAGAGAGGGATGGGAGAGAGGGGAGGAGGGGAGAGGAGAGGAGGGAGGGGAGAGGGAGGGGAGGGGGAGAGGGGCAGGAGGGGGGAGGAGGGCGGAGGGGAGTGAGGGGGAGGGGAGAGAGAGGAGGGGGAGAGGAGAGGAGAGGAGGGGGGAGAGGGGAGGGAGGGGAGAGGCGGGGGAGGGGAGAGGAGAGGGGAGGGGAGAGGAGGGGAGAGGAGGGGGAGGAGAGGAGGAGGAGGGGAGGAGGGAGAGAGGAGGAGGGAGAGGAGGGGGAGAGGAGGGGGGGGCTGAATGGGGGGCTGAACGGGCCCTGCTGCCGCTGTCGCCGCCGGGCTCCCACGGAGGACTTCGGGCGGGGCCCGCCCCCAGTGAGTGGCCGGGCGGGCGGGCCTTGCCACTGCTGACGTGGAGGGAGGGAGGGAGAGGAGGGGGGAGGAGGGGGAACGACTGAACAGGAGGGAGGGCGGGGAGCGGGAGCTGAACGGGAGGGAGCGAGGGGGGCCCGAGTCCGATCTTCGCCGTCCCGGTGAGCCCATTCGGCCAGGGCTAGGGGCGGCGTGCTTCTGGCCCCTCCCACGCAGCCTCGGGGGCCTGGAGCTACTGCACATGCGCGCACACTCTAGCGTGCATGTGCAGAGGTCTCGGCACTGTTTTCAGCACCGGGACCTGGCTCCGCCCTCACGCATTCTGCTGCACTGCGCCAAGGGCCTGGATCGACCGGACAGAGGGGAGAATACCAAGGTAAATAATAGGCGCCGTTTCTGTTCTAAAAAGTCGGCACACCACACGGGGATGCGCCGTTCTAACCCTGGGGGCAAACTTGGGCCCATAGAAATTTACAGCACGGAAGGAGGCCATTTCGGCCCATTGTGTCTGCTGGCCGACCAATAGCTATGCAGCCTAATCCCACTTTCCAGCTCTTGGTCCGTAGCCCTGTAGGATACGGCACTTTAAATGCACATCCATGTATTTTTTGAATGTGGTGAGGGTTTCTGCCTCTACAACCCTTTCAGGCAATGAGTTCCAGACTCCCACCAGCCTCTCGGTGAAGACATTTTCCCCTCCTATCTCCTTTAAACCTCCCCACAATTACTTTAAATCTTTGACCCCTGGTTGTTGACCCCTCTGCCAAGAGAAACAGGTCCTTCCTATCCACTCTATCCAGGCCCCTCAATTTTATACACCTCAATCATGTCTCCCCTCAGTCTCCTCTGTTCCAAAGAAAATAGACCCAGCATCTCCAATCTTTCTTCATAACCAAAATTCTCCAGTCCAGGAAACATTCTTGTAAATCTCCTCTGCACCCTTTCCAGTGCAATCACATCTTTCCTGTAATGTGGTGACCAGAACTGCACACTGTACTCCAGCTGTGGCCGAACCGGTGTTTTACACAGTTCAAGCATAACCTTGTTGCTCTTATATTCCATGCTTCGACTAATAAAGGCAAGTATTCCATATGCCTTCTTAACCACCTTATCTACCTGGCCTGCTACCTTCAGGGATCTGTGTACTTGCAATCCAAGGTCCCTTTTGTGATGTATGTAATAACTCGATGGACTGAATACTGTAAACTAACACAGGTACGAACCTGGCTCTGCTTTATTCGGGCCCAAAGTGAATACATTACATGATGGCTTGCCTTTTATACCTGGGCCACACACATGTGCGTACAGCCCAATGACCTCCGACAGTGGTGCCACCTGGTGGCTAGTAACCCCAAGCATACATACATGACAATATCCTCCTTTAAGATATTAGTAACAGCCGTTTTATAAATTGAGACGGTCCGGGTCTTTCCGCTCCTGAGTTGATCGTCTCAGTTCAACTCCAGCCTTGGGCGAGCGTTCTGAGTCTGTTATGACTGGGGCTGGGTAGCCGATCTGATGGGAGTGGCAATGATCATGTCAGGGATTGAAAGTCCAGATTCATTGATGACAGCAGAGTCCTCTGATGACTGAGGGTATGTTGGTTGGTCACTGATTGTGTCTTCTTCAGACTGTTCCGGATCATCCGTGTGCTTTATCTGATCAACATGTTTCCTGCATGTTTGCACATTCTTGAGCTTGACGATAAACAATCTGTTACCCTCCTTGGCCGTGGCTTGAGGAGTGGTGCAGCAGGGAGGGATTCAAATTCCTGGGACATTGGAACTGGTTCTGGGGGAGGTGGGACCAGTACAAACCGGACGGTCTGCACCTGGGCAGGACTGGAACCAATGTCCTAGGGGGAGTGTTTGCTAGTGCTGTTGGGGAGGAGTTAAACTAATATGGCAGGGGGATGGGAACCTATGCAGGGAGACAGAGGGAAGTAGAATGAGGGCAGAAGAAAAAGATAGAAAGAAGAAAAGTAAAATTGGAGGGCAGAGAAACCTAAGGCAAAAAGCAAAAAGGGCCACATTACACCAAAATTCTAAAAGGGCAAAGTGTGTTAGAAAGACAAGCCTGAAAGCTCTGTGCCTCAATGTGAGGAGTATTCAGAATAAGGTGGAATTAACTGCGCAGATAGCAGTTAACGGGTATGATGTAATTGGCATCACGGAGACATGGCTTCAGGGTGATCAAGGCTGGGAACTCAACATCCAGGGGTATTCAACATTTAGGAAGGAGAGACAGAAAGGAAAAGGAGGCAGGGTGGCATTGCTGGTTAAAGAGGAAATTAATGCAATAGTAAGAAAGGACATTAGCTTGGATGATGTAGAATCAGTATGGGTGGAGCTATGGAATACCAAGGGGCAGAAAACACGAGTGGAAGTTGTGTACAGACCACCAAACAGTAGTAGTAAGTTTGGGGATAGCATCAAACAAGAAATAAGGGATGTGTGCAATAAAGGTACAGCAGTTATCATGGGTGACTTTAATATACATATTGATTGGGCTAACCAAACTGGCAGCAATGCGGTGGAGGAGGATTTCCTGGAGTGTATTAGGGATGGTTTTCTAGACCAATATGTCGAGGAACCAACTAGAGAGCTGGCCATCCAAGACTGGGTGATGTGTAATGAGAAAGGACTAATTAGCAATCTTGTTGTGCGAGGCCCCTTGGGGAAGAGTGACCATAACATGGTAGAATTCTTTATTAAGATGGAGAGTGACACAGTTAATTCAGAAACTAGGGTCCTGAACTTAAGGAAAGGTAACTTCGATGATTTGATGCGTGAATTGGCTAGAATAGACTGGCAAATGATACTTAAAGGGTTGACGGTGGATAGGCAATGACAAACATTTAAAGATCACATGGATGAACTTCAGCAATTGTACATCCCTGTCTGGAGTAAAAATAAAAACAGGGAAGGTGGCTCAACCGTGGCTAACAAGGGAAATTAAGGATAGTGTTAAATCCAAGGAAGAGGCATATAAATTGGCCAGAAAAAGCCACAAACCTGAGGACTGGGAGAAATTTAGAATTCAGCAGAGGAAGACAAAGGGTTTAATTAAGAGGGGGAAAATAGAGTACGAGAAGAAGCTTGCTGGGAACATAAAAACTGACTGCAAAAGCTTCTATAGATATGTGAAGAGAAAAAGATTAGTGAAGATAAACGTAGGTCCCTTGCAGTCTGATTCAGGTGAAATTATAATGGGGAACAAAGAAATGGCAGACCAATTGAACAAATACTTTGGTTCTATCTTCACGAAGGAAGACACAAATAACCTTCTGGAAGTATTAGGGGACTGAGGGGCTAATGAAAAGGAGGAACTGAAGGATATCCTTATTAGGCGGGAAATTGTGTGAGGGAAATTGATGGGATTGAAGGCCGATAAATCCCCAGGGCCTGATAGTCTGCATCCCAGAATACTTAAGGAAGTGGCCCTAGAAATAGTGGATACATTGGTGATCATTTTCCAACAGTCTATCGACTCTGGATCAGTTCCTATGGACTGGAGGGTAGCTAATGTAACACCACTTTTTAAAAAGGGAGGGAGAGAGAAAGCGGGTAATTATAGACCGGTTAGCCTGACATCAGTAGTGGGGAAAATGTTGGAATCAATTATTAAGGATGAAATAGCAGCACATTTGGAAATCAGGATCGGTCCAAGTCAGCATGGATTTATGAAGGGAAATCATGCTTGACAAATCTTCTGGAATTTTTTGAGGATGTAACTAGTAGAGTGGACAAGGGAGAACCAGTGGATGTGGTGTATTTGGACTATCAAAAGGCTTTTGACAATGTCCCACACAAGAGATTGGTGTGCAAAATCAAAGCACACGGTATTGTGGGTAATATACTGATGTGGATAGGGAACTGGTTGGCAGATAGGAAGCAGAGAGTCAGGATAAATGGGTCCTTTTCACAATGGCAGGCAGTGACTAGTGGAGTGCCGCAGGGCTCAGTGCTGGGACCCCAGCTCTTTACAATATACATCAATGATTTGGATGAAGGAATTGAGTGTAATATCTCCAAGTTTGCAGATGACACTAAACTGGGTGGCGGTGTGAGCTGTGAGGGGGATGCTAGGAGGCTGCAGGGTGACTTGGACATGTTAGGTGAGTGGGAAAATGCATGGCAGATGCAGTATAATGTGGATAAATGTGAGGTTATCTACTTTGGGGGCAAAAACGCAAAGACAGAATATTATCTGAATGGCGGCAGATTAGGAAAAGGGGAGGTGCAACGAGATCTGGGTGTCATGGTTCACCAGTCATTGAAAGTTGGCATACAGGTACAACAGGCGGTGAAGAAGGCAAATGGTATGTTGGCCTTCATCGCTAGGGGATTTGAGTATAGGAGCAGGGAGGTCTTACTGCAGTTGTACAGGGCCTTGGAGAGGCCTCACCTGGAATATTGTGTTCAGTTTTGTTCTCCTAATCTGAGGAAGGACGTTCTTGCTATTGAGGGAGTGCAGCAAAGGTTCACCAGACTGATTCCCGCGATGGCAGGACTGACATAAGAGGAGAGACTGGATCAACTGAGTCTTTATACACTGGAGGCGATCTCATAGAAACATATAAGATTCTGAAGGGATGGGACAGGTTAGATGTGGGTAGAATGTTCCCGATATTGAGGAAGTCCAGAACCAGGGGACACAGTCTTAGGATAAGGGGTAGGTCATTTAGGACTGAAGTGAGGAGAAACTTCTTCACTCAGAGAGTTGTTAACCTGTGGAATTCCCTGCCGCAGAGAGTTGTTGATGCCAGTTCATTGGATATATTCAAGAGGGAGTTAGATATGGGCCTTACGGCTAAGGGGATCAAGGGGTATGGAGAGAAAGCAGGAAAGGGATACTGAGGGAATGATCAGCCATGATCTTATTGAATGGTGGTGCAGGCTCGAAGGGCCGAATGGGCTACTCCTGCACCTATTTTCTATGTTTCTATGTTTCTAACAGTACCGGCGATCCACTTGAGACCTTGACCATAATTTAGTACATACACAGGATTGTTAACAGAAATGTCGCTTGACACAGCAGCGCGATCATGATACCACTGCTGACTTTGACGTCTGTATTCAACACGATCGTTCAAGTCAGGGTGGACAAGAGAGACCTTGGTCTTGAGACCTCTCTTCTTCAATAGTTCAGCAGGGGGGACCCCGGTAACATGTGGGGTCTTGTCCTGTAACTAAGCAATATGCGTGACAAGCGAGTTTGCAGTGAACCTTGAGTTACACGTTTCATACTCTGCTTGATGGTTTGGACAGCACGCTCAGCTTGACCATTAGATGCGGGTTTGAATGGTGCTGACCTCACATGTTTGATACCATTGAGTTTCATGAACTCTTGAAACTCCAGACTAGTGAAGCAAGGTCCGTTGTCGCTTACAACGATGTCAGGCAGACCACGAGTGTCAAACATGACACTAAAGCTCTCAATGGTAGCTGTGGATGCACTGGATGACATGATTATACACTTTATCCACTAGGAATATGCATGCACTACAACTACAACTAAAGGCATCTTTCCCAGGAAGGGATCTGCAAAGTCGATGTGGATCCTGGACCATGGTTTAGATGGCCACGACCACAGACTCAGCGGTGATTCCACTGTTGCTTTACTTAGCTGCAAGCAAGAGTTGCACTGATGCACACATGATTCCAGATCAGAATCAGTTCCAGGCCACCTTACAGGAGACCTGGCAATGGCTTTCATCATGACAATACCGGGATTAGTGCTATGTAGATCAATTACAAATTTCTCTCTGCCTTTCTTAGGCATAACAACACGATTACCCCACAGTAAACAATCTGACTGAATGGATAGTTCGTCTTTGCGACAGTTGTAAGGTTTGCTCTCATCATCCATTTGCTTGGGTATGGCAGACCAATCACCACTAAGGACACAATGTTTCACAACCGATAATATTGGTTCCTGGCTGGTCTAGGTCTTAACTTGTTGAGCCGTGACAGGGGTTCCTTCACTTTCAAAAGCATCCATGACTAACAGTAGGTCTGCAGGTTGTGGCGTCTCCACCTCTGGTGTGGGCAACGGCAGACAGCTCGGTGTATCAGCACAATTCTTGGTGCCAGGTCTATGGTGAATGACATAATCATAGGCAGATAATGTCAGCGCCCACCTCTGGATGTGGGACGATGCATTGGTATTGATACCTTTGTTTTTCGAAAACAATGAAATGAATGGCCTGTGATCTGTTTCCAGTTCAAACCGAAGACCAAACAGGTACTGATGCATCTTTTTAACCCCATACACACAGGCTAATGCTTCTTTTTCTACCATGCTGTAGGCTCTTTCCGCCTTTGACAAACTTTTAAAAGCATACGCAACAGGTTGTAGTTTACCCGACTCATTAGCTTGTTGGAGCATGCAACCAACTCCATATAATGAAGCATCATTGGCCAATACTAGATGCTTACACGGATCATAATGTACCAGCAGCTTGTTAGAGCAAAGCAGATTAGTAGCTTTCTCAAAAGCTCTATCTTGAGATGCACCCCGGACCCAGTTGTCGCCTTTTCTTAGCAGCCTGTGCAGTAGCTCTAATAAAGTGCTCATTCTCGGTAGGAAATTACTGAAGTAGTTGAGTAGACCAAGGAATGAATGCAGCTCCGACACATTCTGAGGCTTGGCTGCATTTTTGATGGCCTTGGTTTTCGAGTCCGTAGGCTTGATGCCGTCAGCAGCAATTTTCCTCCCCAGCAATTCGATTTCCTGTGCCATGAAGACGTACTTCGAACATTTCAGTCTGAGTCCCACTTTGTCCAGACGATGTAGAACCTCTTCTATGTTGTTCAGATGTTCGGCGGTGTCACGACCTGCGACCAGGATGTCATCTTGGAACACGATGGTTCTAGGGACGGACTTCAGTAGACTCTCCATGTTCCTTTGAAATATGTCTGCAGTCGAGCGCATTCCGAAAGGACACCTGTTGTAGATAAACAGTCCTTTATGAGTGTTGATGCACGTAAGTTTCTTTGACGTCTCGACCAGCTCCTGTGTCATGTAGGCCGACGTTAGATCCAGTTTAGTGAACGACTTCCCCCCGCCGGCTAGCGTTGCAAACAGTTCATCAGCTTTCGGTAACGGGTAATGATCCTGTTTCGAAACTCAGTTGATCGTCACCTTGTAGTCTCCACAAATCCTGACAGTGCCATCATTCAACACAGGACCAATGGGGCTGGCCCATTCACTAAATTCGACTGGTGAAATGACCCCTTCACGCTGGAGTCTGTCCAGTTTGATTTTGACCTTCTCCTTCATCATATACGGAACCGCCTGAGCTTTATGATGGACGGGTCATGCATCCGAGTCCACCTTGATCTGCACCTTGGCTCCCGTGAAATTGCCGATATCTGGTTCAAACAGAAAGGGGAACTTGCTCAGCACTTGAGCACATAGAGTATCATCCTCCGACAATAACGCTTTGATATCATTCCCATTCCATTTGATTTTTTCTAGCCAATTCCTGTCGAACAGCGTTGGACCATTGCCTGGAACAATCCATAATGGTAAATCATGAATCGCACCATCATACGCCACCTTGATTACTGCACTGCCAATCGCCGTTATGAGTTCTTCAGTGTATGTAAGCAACTTGGCATTGACTGGACTCAGCTTAGGCCTCACAGCCTTAGTATCCCACAGCTTGTCGAATGTCCTCTGGCTCATTATTGATTGACTCGCACCAGTGTCCAATTCCATCGGTACCGGCACACCGTTAAGTTTCACATTAATCATTATCAGTTGGTTCTTTTTTTAGGAACGAATACAGTCCATATATTTCCTCCTCTGGTATCTCGGATTGCATATCCACATCCGCCCTAAACTGGTCATCATCCTCCACGTGGTGCGTCGCAGCTCGCTTGCTCAGTTGCAGACACATACGCTGGAGATGCCCCAGTCTCGAACAGCCTTTAAAAATGTAGTGTTTAAACCGACACTGATGATGCTAATGATTGCCCCCACAACGCCAACACGATAAAATCGGATTCATTCACGTTGGCGGACTTTGGGCAGCCACAGGTTTCACATACGCAGTCATATGCAGCTATGCCAAACGACGATACAATCTTGTTTACGATACTTGCCAAGTTCTGATTTTTCGATGATATCTGCTTTAAGTTTTTGTCCGTCGTCATGCATGATTGGGCATTCGTGATGGCCTTGCTCAAATCCAGCATCTCTGCCACCAGTAGTTCACGCAGGATACCTCGTGGTTGATGCCGATTACAAAGAAGTCCCGCAGCATGTCTCCCAACGCATTTCTGAACTTACACGGTCCAGCTAGACGTCTTGGGTCGGCAACGAATTCCGACACATCCTGGCCCTCAGAACGAACGTGCTTATAGAATCAATATCGTAAGATGATGACGCCTTCTTCTGGTTTGAGATGGTCACGTACCAGAGCACACAATTCCTCATAGTCCTTGCAGATGAGAGAAGATTCTTTATGAGTCCATAGATTTTCTGACCGCAAACCGTGCGCAAGACCGCCCTGCACCTAACCACATCAGTGGGTTCCTCCATTTTGTTGGCCACGAAGTACTGGCCCAGGCGAGCTACAAAATCTGCCCAGTCCTCTCCCTCCACGAATCTCTCCAGAATTCCAATTGTGCTCATTTTTGCAGGCGAAGGTTCTTAAGTTACCTCGTCACCAAATGTTATGTATGTAATAACTCGAAAGACTGAATACTGTAAACTAACACAGAAATTAACCTGGCTCTGCTTTATTCGGGCCCAAGGTGAATACATTTCATGATGGCTTGCCTTTTATATCTGGGCCGCACACATTTGACCTCCGACAGTCGCGCCATCTGGTGACTAGTAACCCCAAGCATACATACATGGCACTTTTGTTCCTCTACACTTTTCAGTATCCTACCATTTATTGTGTATTCCCTTGCCTTGCCTTGTTAACCCTCCCCAAATGCATTACTTCACACTTCTCTGGATTGAATTCCATTTGCCACTGTTCTGCCCACCTGACCAGTACATTGATATAGGAACATAAGAACATAAGAAATAGGAACAGGAGTAGGCCATACGGCCCCTTGAGCCTGCTCCGCCATTCAATAAGATCATGGCTGATCTGATCATGGACTCAGCTCCACTCCCCCGCTCGCTCCCCATAACCTCTTATCCCTTTATTGTTTAAGAAACTGTCTATTTCTGTCTTAAATTTATTCAATGTTCCAGCTTCCATAGCTCTCTAAGGCAGTGAATTCCACAGATTTACAAACCTCTGAGAGAAGAAATTCCTCATCTCTGTTTTAAATGGACGGCCCCTTATTCTAAAATTATGCCCTCTAGTTCGAATCTCCCCCATCAGTAGAAACATCCTCTCTGCATCCACCTTGTCAAGCCCCCTCATAATCTTTTACGGTTTCGATAAGATCACCTCTCATTCTTCTGAATTCCAATGAGTAGAGGCCCAACCTACTCAACCTTTCCTCATAAGTCAAACCCCTCATCCCCGGAATCAACCTAGTGAACCTTCTCTGAACTGCCTCCAAAGCAAGTATATACTTTCGTAAATATGGAAACCAAAACTGCACGCAGTATTCCAGGTGTGGCCTCACCAATACCTTTTATAGCTGCCTGCCACTGAGCCAATTTTGGATCCAACTTGCCACTTTCCCTTGGATTCCATGGGCTATTACTTTCGTGACCAGTCTGCCATGTGGGACCTTGTCAAAAGCTTTGCTAAAATCCATTAATCATGCTACCCTCATCATCCCTCCTTGTTGCCGCCTCAAAACTACAAGACAAAACAATAAATTACAAGATGGAGGCTAGCGCCTAGCTGACTACACAATGCAGGCAAGTTATTTGTTCTGCAGATTATCCAGGATCCAGAAGCTTTGTTATCCATGGTTAAAGTGTTAATAGATAAGTAAGGCATAGAAGAGGTCACAAAGGCATATTATTGTCTTTCTATGCAAAGGATGCACTATTGTATCTTTAAACTTGGTTGGTTGATAGCTCTTTATTCACTGGAGTTTTGTCTGAGGTATATGCAGAAGACTTTCCTCAACACTCTTAGTTTAATATTCAAGTTGAGAGTTCATTTGTCAGTCCATTTCTGTAATTGACACCCAAAGTTGTAATGAATGACAATGTTGCCTCACCGTGTACAAACATTTCCCTGTGTAATTTATTTATTTCCTCCAATAGTTATGCCAATTAATTAGGCTGTGTTCTGAAGAAAGTAATTTAACCTTTTTTGAATGAATTCAATCTCCATTGTTTTTGAAATATTTGTATTATTGGTTCCTTGCTGTGTTTTTCAGCTTTTTGTAATTATCTTAATTGTAAAAGAAATGACTGTTAGTTTTAGCCTGGATGTAATGATCTGGCAATGTGATATTTGGTGCCTTTGGGAGTACGCAGGAGAGCATGAGGGGCACCCAAGCAATCCCTGGTGCATTAAATCCTAAGTAAATGATGATTGTTCGTCCTGTGACATACCACTTATTCAACAACACCACAGGTGTAATGTAAATTCATCTTTATTTCTATTCCAGTTCATGGTTTAACATCACTGATTATATTCTATTCGATTTTACTTTCCTGAATACTAATTTAACAAGAAAGCCACATTTACTGAAGATGGTGCACCAAATATTTGCTTCTAGGGACAAAGAACAAGAAACACAATCTCCATGCTACTGTGGTCTGTACCTCTTGATTTCTTGTTGAATTTTCTTATATCCTCTTATTTCTCAGAATTCTGTCAAGTCAGCATTGTGTCAGGATTATAACGTAATAAAGCTTCTTTTTCATTATTCAACCTTTGGGTATTGTGCCTACTTATTCTGGTGGGTGGTACCTTTACAAATTCCTGCCAAAAATACATTCCATTGCTTTTCACAGTGTTTGTGGAGAAATTGGTTCAATTACATTTACAGTGAGAGTTATCATGGTGGGGTTTTTTTGTATCTTACAGACCCATAGGTATTTCAGAGTAAGCAAAATGATCTAAAATTTAAAAATGGGTGGTAACATCCAGTTTCAACTAAATCGATTTCAGACTGATCAAGCAGTTAATTTGCTTTTGCAGAGTTAATGGAGTGCAAGGTAGCTTATCCTGGATGTCAGATGAGATCATTGTCAGGTTTCCTAGTAACACGTTATAAACAGCCACATTTTCCTGGGATAAGATGCTGATCCATCTTAAAAAAAAGACTGACTAGAGTAGAAAATGCATTCAGGTATAGAACGTATTTAAAAAAAAAAAATCAGTCGAATAGAAGATATGTAAAAGAAACATAGTCATGATCCAAGGCCGATGATCAAGCAATGAGAAAATTATGCTGAGAGGCCCAAGAATTCCTTGCAGGGCATGGGGGAATACTCTTTCTTCTCCTGACCCACTAAGAATCCTTGGAAAAGATAATTTTAGCACTTACTCATGCCTGTTTAATGACTCCTGCCTTGCTGTAGCTGTCAGCGTTGGCCCTGTGCGGATGTTGAGATTTCGGCAGTTAAAATTGTGGCGTGGTGCCAATGACATCATTGGGCTGCGACTTCTAACTGTAAAGTAGGCCCTTGCTCACCTGCCTGGCGCGGGTGGCCCTCCTATATTTCTTTTGATGGCGATGCGCAGGAACGCAGCACAATGCCCCCACCCCCATCTTAACCCACCCCCACCGGGCAGTTTCAGTGCAGCAGGGGTGAAATCGACTCCAAGGTATCTGGCTGCGATGTTTCATACCGGTTCGGGACTGAGGCTGCCGACTTCGGGTGTGAGCTGCAACCTCACTCCCTTCTTCATCTGCCTATGTCCAAGTGATTTTACATGGGTGGGGCATGTTAAGCCCCACCCTGCGAGATTCCCAGCCAATTAAAAGGAGTGGGTTTTGTGATATATTCTTACATCATCATCATGGGCAGTCCCTCGAATCGAGGATGACTTGCTTCCACATCAAGAAGTTCACAGGTGTGTTTCTATGAAGGACCTAAAATTCCAGGTCCCGAACTAAATCTTGAAGGGTGGAAGATGCAGGTGCGTGGATTTTTTTAATGTGTGGTGGCCGTTGCACACCAGCAACCACACGGGCTTGACAGAGCTAGGTCTTGGTCCAGTGGCAAGGATTACCCAAGATCTGCTCTGCTGCACGGACCTAGCGCGTACACATATCTCAGTGTGGGCTGGCCCATGCTCTTCCTGGACCCTCGCCTTTCCTGGGCCCTGAACTTGCGCCTCTCCTGGGCCCCGATCACATCCCTCTACAATTTCAGCACTGCTCCTTCGCCCCGACCTCGCCGCTCCTGCTGTACCTGCCCACGCTGCAATCACTGACCTGGGCCTTGGTGACATCCCTTTTCACTGCCGTTACTCTCCTGCTCCAGCATGTGCTGCTCCCTGGAATGGTACGTCTCCACGCCGCTCCTTCTGCTCCCTGGCCTGCTCCGATGGTGTTCGCAGGCCGGGGGACGCTCTTACAACATCACGAAGAAACACAAGATGGCTCCATACTGTCATCATGTGATCTGGTCACATGACCCATTTATTATCGACAGCAGTAGTTCTATTACCACAGTAGTCCACTAGGTGGAGCAGTAATCCACTAGAGGGAGCTCTATTACACTGCTCCCTACTTAATGAAGAAGTAATCATATCAAAATAATCATACATAACTTGCATGGACTTACATAGAAACATAGAAACATAGAAAATAGGTGCAGGAGTAGGCCATTCAGCCCTTCGAGCCTGCACCGCCATTCAATGAGTTCATGGCTGAACATGCAACTTCAGTACCCCATTCCTGCTTTCTCGCCATACCCCTTGATCCCCCGAGTAGTAAGGACTACATCTAACTCCTTTTTGAATATATTTAGTGAATTGGCCTCAACAACTTTCTGTGGGAGAGAATTCCACAGGTTCACCACTCTCTGGGTGAAGAAGTTTCTCCTCATCTCGGTCCGAAATGGCTTACCCCTTATCCTTAGACTGTGACCCATGGTTCTGGACTTCCCCAACATTGGGAGCATTCTTCCTGCATCTAACCTGTCTAAACCCGTCAGAATTTTAAACGTTTCTATGAGATCCCCTCTCATTCTTCTGAACTCCAGTGAATACAAGCCCAGTTGATCCAGTCTTTCTTGATATGTCAGTCCCGCCATCCCAGGAATCAGTCTGGTGAACCTTCGCTGCACTCCCTCAATAGCAAGAATGTCCTTCCTCAAGTTAGGAGACCAAAACTGTACACAATACTCCAGGTGTGGTCTCACCAAGGCCCTGTACAACTGTAGTAACACCTCCCTGCCCCTGTACTCAAATCCCCTCGCTATGAAGGCCAACATGCCATTTGCTTTCTTAACCGCCTGTTGTACCTGCATGCCAACCTTCAATGACTGATGTACCATGACACCCAGGTCTCGTTGCACCTCCCCTTTTCCTAATCTGTCACCATTCAGATAATCGTCTGTCTCTCTGTTTTTACCACCAAAGTGGATAACCTCACATTTATCCATATTATACTTCATCTGCCATGCATTTGCCCACTCACCTAACCTATCCAAGTCACTCTGCAGCCTCATAGCATCCTCCTCGCAGCTCACACTGCCACCCAACTTAGTGTCATCCGCAAATTTGGAGATACTACATTTAATCTCCTCGTCTAAATCATTAATGTACAATGTAAACAGCTGGGGCCCCAGCACAGAACCTTGCGGTACCCCACTAGTCACTGCCTGTCATTCTGAAAAGTACCCATTTACTCCTTCTCTTTGCTTCCTGTCTGCCAACCAGTTCTCAATCCACGTCAGCACACTACCCCCAATCCCATGTGCTTTAACTTTGCACATTAATCTCTTGTGTGGGACCTTATTGAAAGCCTTCTGAAAGTCCAAATACACCACATCAACTGGTTCTCCCTTGTCCACTCTACTGGAAACATCCTCAAAAAATTCCAGAAGATTTGTCAAGCATGATTTCCCTTTCACAAATCCATGCTGACATGGACCTATCATGTCACCTTTTTCCAAATGCGCTGCTATGACATCCTTAATAATTGATTCCATCATTTTACCCACTACCGATGTCAGGCTGACCTGTCTATAATTCCCTGTTTTCTCTCTCCCTCCTTTTTTAAAAAGTGGGGCTCCATTGGCTACCCTTCACTCCTTAGGAACTAATCCAGAGTCTATGCAATGTTGGAAAAATGACTGTCAATGCATCCGCTATTTCCAAGGCCACCTCCTTAAGTACTCTGGGATGCAGACCATCAGGCCCTGGGGATTTATCGGCCTTTAATCCCATCAATTTCCCCAACACAATTTCCCGACTAATAAGGATTTCCCTCAGTTCCTCCTTCTTACTAGACCCTCTGACCCCTTTTATATCCGGAAGGTTGTTTGTATCCTCCTTAGTGAATACCGAACCAAAGTACTTGTTCAATTGGTCTGCCATTTCTTTGTTCCCCGTTATGACTTCCCCTGATTCTGACTGCAGGGGACCTACGTTTGTCTTTACTAACCTTTTTCTCTTTACATACCTATAGAAACTTTTGCAATCCACCTTAATGTTCCCTGCAAGCTTCTTCTCGTACTCCATTTTCCCTGCCCTTATCAAACCCTTTGTCCTCCTCTGCTGAGTTCTAAATTTCTCCCAGTCCCTGGGTTCACTGCTATTTCTGGCCAATTTGTATGCCACTTCTTTGGCTTTAATACTATCCCTGATTTCCTTTGATAGCCACGGTTGCGCCACCTTCCCTTTTTTATTTTTACGCCAGACAGGAATGTACAATTGTTGTAGTTCATCCATGCGGTCTCTAAATGTCTGCCATTGCCCATCCACAGTCAACCCCTTAAGTATCATTCGGCAATCTATCCTAGCCAATTCACTCATCATACCTTCAAAGTTACCCTTCATTAAGTTCTGGACCATATTCTCTGAATTAACTGTTTCATTCTCCATCCTAATGTAGAATTCCACCATATTATGGTCACTCTTCCCCAAGGGGCCTCGCACAACGAGATTGCTAATTAATCCTCTCTCATTACTCAACACCCAGTCTAAGATGGCCTCCCCCTTAGTTGGTTCCTCGACATATTGGCCTAGAAAACCATCCTTTATGCACTCCAGGAAATCCTCCTCCACCGTATTGCTTCCAGTTTGATTAGCCCAATCTATATGCATATTCAAGTAATCCATGATAACTGCTGCACCTTTATTGCATGCACCCCTAATTTCCTGTTTGATGCCCTCCCCAACATCACTACTACTATTTGGAAGTCTGTACACCACTGCCCCTTGGTATTCCCCAGCTCCACCCATACCGATTCCACACCATCCAAGCTAATGTCTTTCCTTACAATTGCATTAATTTCCTCTTTAACCAGCAACGCCACCCTGCTTCCTTTTCCTTTCTGTCTATCCTTCCTAAATGTTGAATACCCTTGGATGTTGAGTTCCCAGCCTTGGTCACCCTGGAGCCATGTCTCCGTGATGCCAACCACATCGTATCCATTAACTGCTATCTGCACAGTTAATTCGTCCACCTTATTCCGAATACTCCTCGCATTGAGGCACAGAGCCTTCAGACTTGCCTTTTTAACACACTTAGACCCTTTAGAATTTTGCTGCAAAGTGGTCCTTTTTGTTTTTTGCCTTGGGTTTCTCTGCACTCCACTTTTACTCATCTCCTTCCTGTCTTTTGCTTCTGTCTCCATTTTGTTTTCCTCTGTCTCCCTGCATTGGTTCCCATCCCCTGCCATATTATTTTGCCATATTTACAAATCAAAATTAACCATTGGATTTCTGTTTTGAAGAGAATACCTTCGCTCTCAAACAGAACTTTCCAAACTTGGTGGCGAACTTAGACTAATTCGAGGCTGAGCCTGAGGAGAGTTTTTCTTCAGAGTCAAACTATATTTTGACTCTCTACAACTTCAGACTGTTTGTCTGGCTGATTTGGACTCAGACTTCAATTTTGACTTTCTCGTGGACTTGTTTCTCATACATCTGATGTAGTATTTGCTACTGGTACTCTATGTCTAACAAGACTATCTGACTCATCAGAAATAATCGAATCATTCCAACTTTCAACTTCTTCCATATCTGTCGGTAAAATATGATCTATGTGAACAAATCTAACCTGTCCATGATCAAACATCTTGACCAAACATGTGTGAGGGCCACATATCTTCACCACTCTTCCTGGTAACCATTTTAACCACTTATGGCGATGGTTCTTCACTCTAACCTTCGTAGTCTATTTCACACTGCTCTCTCTTACTTACCTCTATCATGATTCTCTTCCTGTCTTAATTTTTTCTCTTCTACTGACTGTGCCAAGTTTGGCTTTAACCATGAGAACCTGGTCCGTGACTGTCGTTTGAGAAACAACTCTGCTGGTGTTCTATGATGCTGGGGATGTTGGCCTGATCTAGGGCACTAACTCGACCAGCTCCGTTGGGTGGGCCACATTGTTTGTATGCCTGACACAAGACTCCCAAAGCAAGTGCTCTACTAGGAACTCCTACATGGCAAGTGAGCCCCAGGTGAGCAGAGGAAATGTTTCAAGGATACCCTCAAAGCCTCCTTGATAAAATGCAACATCCCCACTGACACCTGGCTGTCCCTGGAGGCGATTCACCTTGGTTGTCTGATGACTGGAAATGGCACAAAATTCTCGGGAGTATTAGTTGGCCATATCCATCGTCAAAGCTGTCTGATAAGCTAAAACAAAAGTCAAGTTAGGGGTTGTCAACAACTTCCTTCTGATTGCTTCATTTTTCATTCCAGAAACAAAGCGGTTACGCAATGCTCGGTCCTGAAAGTTTCCAAAACGACAGTGAATGGATAGCTGTTTTAAAGCTGCATGTACTCACTGATACCATCATCATGTAATTGATCACGTGTTCCAAAATGATAACTTTCAACAATTTCCAGGGGCTCAGGATTGTAGTGCTATTCTAACTTAGTTAGACTCTCCATCAGTGGCGTGTCCTTTGGCTTGATGGTAACAAGCACATTTTTCAGGGTTTCAAACACCTCGGTCTGCTTTAGTCAAGAAAAGAGCCTGTTTTCTTTCTAAAACCACCCGGTTACAATTTTCATCATTGGGGACTTCGACAATACTATTCGTGGTGAAAACATTTCTAGCCACTACACAGTCGTGATGGAACTCACCTTAGCACCCTATTATTCCCATAGGTGCAGCCATCTGGAATTTGGCAATTCAGCCAAGTGTGCTCATAATTTACCATGGATTTTTAGCTGTTTTGCAAAACAAAGATGCTCTCAAAGTCTTTCAGTCGATTGCTGAATTATCCACCAACAAAAATTTCAGCTAGGAATCCGATTATCCTATCCTCGAATGTGATATATTCTTACAACATCACTAAGAAACACACTATACAAGATGGCTTCATACTGTCAAGGACACTGAGGCTGTCAGGGCCCGATGGAAGGAGCACTTTGAAGATCTCCTCAATCAAGTCTCTGCCTTTTGACTCAAGTGTTCTCGACTCCATCCCACAGCACGCGACCCGCCACCAACTCAGTGAAACTCCAACATTGCACGAAGTAGGCAAAGCCATAAAACAGTTCAAGAATAACAAGGTTACGGGTGCGGATGGAATCCCTGCTGAGGCGCTAAAGTATGGCAGAGAGGCGCTATTGGTGCGGATACATGACCTCATCTCTCTCATCTGGAGGGAGGAGAGCATGCCGGGAGATCTCAGAGATGCAGTGATTGTGACCATTTTTTAAAAAGGGGACAAGTCCGACTGCGGCAACTACAGGGGAATCTCCCTGCTATCAGCCACTGGGAAAGTTGTTGCTCGAGTTCTCCTCAATCGTCTTCTCCCTGCGGCCGAGAAGCTCCTCCTGGAATCACAATGCAGATTTCGTCCCCGACGGGGCACAACGGACATGATCTTTGCAGCACAACAGTTGCAGGAAAAATGCAGGGAGCAGCGGCAGCCCTTATACATGGCCTTTTTTGATCTTACAAAGGCCTTTGACACTGTCAACCGTGAGGGTCTATGGAGCGTCCTCCTTTGTTTTGGATGCCCCCAAATGTTTGTCAACATCCTTCGCCTGCTTCACGACGACATGCAGGCCGTGATCCTTACCAACGGATCCATTTCAGACCCAATCCACGTCCGGACTGGGGTCAAACAGGGCTGCGTCATCGCTCCAACACTTTTCTCAATCTTCCTCGCCGCCATGCTCCACCTCACAATCAACAAGCTCCCCGCTGGAGTGGAATTAAACTACAGAACCAGTGGGAAGCTGTTTAACCTACGCCGCCTCCGGGCCAGGTCCAAGGTCACCCCAATCTCTGTCGTTGAGTTACAGTATGCGGACGCACCTGCATCTGTGCACATTCAGAGGCTGAACTCCAGGATCTAGTCAATGTATTCACCGAGGCATATGAAAGCATGGGCCTTACACTTAACATCCGTAAGACAAAGGTCTGTTACCGCCGCTCAGCACTGCCCTCCAATCATCAAGATCCATGGCGCGGCCCTGGACAACGTGGACCATTTCCCATATCTCGGGAGTCTCTTATCAACAAAGACAGACATTGATGTGGAGATTCAACATCGCCTCCAGTGTGTCAGTGCAGCCTTCGGCCATCTGAGGACAAGAGTGCTTGAAGACCAGGATCTCAAATCTAGCACCAAGCTCATGGTCTACAGGGCTGTAGTAATACCTGCCCTCCTGTATGGATCCAAGGCATGGGCAATGTATAGAGGGCACCTCAAGTCGCTGGAGATATATCACCAACGATGTCTCCGCAAGATCCTGCAAATCCCCTGGGAGGACAGGCGCACCAACATCAGTGTCCTCGACCAGGCTAACATCCCCAGTATTGAAGCACTGACCACACTTGATCAGCTTTGCTGGGCAGGCCACATAGGTCGCATGCCAGATACAAGACTCCCGAAGCAAATGCTTTATATGGAGCTCCTAATTGGTAAACGAGTCAAAGGAGAACAGCGGAAACTTTATAAGAACACCCTCACAGGCTCCCTGGTAAAGTGCGACATCACCACTGACACCTGGGAGACCCTGGCCGAAGACCGCCCAAGGTGAAGAAAATACATCCGGGAGGGCATTGAGCTCTTCGAGTTCCAATGCAAAGAACATGAAGAGGCCAAGCGCAGGCAGCGGAAGGAGCACGTGGCAAACCAGCCCCACCGACCCCACCCCTCGACGAATGTCTGTCCCACCTAAACAGGATCTGTGGCTCTCATATCGGACTGTTCAGCCATCAAAGAACTCACCTTGGGAGTGGAAGCAAGTCTTCCTCGATTCCGAGGGACTGCCTATGATGATACAAGATGGCTCCATACTCTCATCATGTGATCTTGTCACATGTCCCTTTTATTATCTGCAGCAGTAGTTGCATTATCACAGTAGTCCACTAGGTGGAGCAGTAGTCCACTAGAGGGAGCTCTATTACAGGTCTGATGACATCATTTGATGCCACGTCATCAGCCGGTTTCCTTAAAGGGATCATGCCCCCATTCATTTTGACAGTTGTTCTGTTAGTGTTCTGGAGCAATGAGGTGCTCTCATAGAAACATAGAAAATAGGTGCAGGAGTAGATCATTCGGCCCTTCAATCCTGCACCACCATTCAATATGATCATGGCTGATCATGCAACTTCAGTACCCCATTCCTGCTTTCTCTCCATACCCCTTGATCCCTTTAGCCGTGAGGGCCACATCTAACTCCCTTTTGAATATATCTAATGCCCTGGCCCCAACAACTTTCTGTGGTAGAGAATTCCACATGCCCACAACTCTCTGAGTGAAGAAGTTTCTCCTCATCTCCATCCTAAATGGCTCACGCCTTATCCCTGGTTCTGGACTTCCCCAACATGGGGAACATTCTTCCTGCAGCTAACATATCCAATCCCATCAGAATTTTAGATGTTTCTGTGAGATCCCCTCTCATTCTTCTAAATTCCATTGAATACAAGCCTAGTCGCTCCAGTCTTTCTTCATATGTCAAGCCTGTCATCCCAGGAATCAGTCTGGTGAACCTTCGCTGCACTCCCTCAAAAGCAAGAATGTCCTTCCTCAGATTAGGAGTATCTTACAGAACCTACAAGGGAGCAAGCTATCTTAGATCTGGTCCTGTGCAATGAGACAGGAATAATAAATTATCTCCTAGTAAAAGATCCTCTCGGAATGAGTGATCACAGTATGGTTGAATTTGTAATACAGATTGAGGGTGAGGAAGTAGTGTTTCAAACGAGCGTACTATGCTTAAACAAAGGGTACTACAGTGGGATGAGGGCAGAGTTGGTTAATATAGACTGGGAACACAGACTAAACGGTGGCACAATTGAGGAACAGTGGAGGACTTTTAAGGAGCTCTTTCATAGTGCTCAACAAAATATATTCCAGTGAAAAAGAAGGGCAGTAAGAGAAGGGATAACCAGCCGTGGATAACCAAGGAAATAAAGGAGAGTATCAAATTAAAAACCAATGCGTATAAGGTGGCCAAGGTTAGTGGGAAACTCGAAGATTGGGAAAATTTTAAACGACAGCAAAGAATGATTAAGAAAGCAATAAAGAAAGGAAAGATAGATTACGAAAGTAAACTTGCGCAAAACATAAAAACAGATAGTAAAAGCTTTTACAGATATATAAAACGGAAAAGAGTGACTAAAGTAAATGTTGGTCCCTTAGAAGATGAGAAGGGGGATTTAATAATGGGAAATGTGGAAATGGCTGAGACCTTAAACAATTATTTTGCTTCGGTCTTCACAGTGGAAGACACAAAAACCATGCAAAAAATTGCTGGTCACGGGAATGTGGGAAGGGAGGACCTTGAGATAATCACTATCACTAGAGGGGTAGTGCTGGACAGGCTAATGGGACTCAAAGTAGACAAGTCCCCTGGTCCTGATGAAATGCATCCCAGGGTATTAAAAGAGATGGCGGAAGTTATAGCAGATGCATTCGTTATAATCTACCAAAATTCTCTGGACTCTGGGAAGGTACCATCAGATTGGAAAGCAGCTAATGTAACGCCTATGTTTAAAAAAGGGGGCAGACAAAAGACAGGTAACTATAGGCCGATTAGTTTAACATCTGTAGTGGGAAAAATGCTTGAAGCTATCATTAAGGAAGAAATAGCGGGACATCTAGATAGGAATAGTGCAATCAAGCAGATGCAACATGGATTCATGAAGGGGAAATCATGTTTAACTAATTTACTGGAATTCTTTGAGGATATAACGAGCATGGTGGATAGAGGTGTACCGATGGATGTGGTGTATTTAGATTTCCAAAAGGCATTCGATAAGGTGCCACACAAAAGGTTACTGCAGAAGATAAAGGTACGCGGAGTCAGAGGAAATGTATTAGCATGGATAGAGAATTGGCTGGCGAACAGAAAGCAGAGAGTCGGGATAAATGGGTCCTTTTCGGGTTGGAAATCAGTGGTTAGTGGTGTGCCACAGGGATCGGTGCTGGGACCACAACTTTACAATATACATAGATGACCTGGAAGAGGGGACAGAGTGTAGTGTAACAAAATTTGCAGATGACACAAAGATTAGTGGGAAAGTGGATTGTGTAGAAGACACAGAGAGGCTGTAAAGAGATTTAGATAGGTTAAGTGAATGGGCTAAGGTTTGGCAGATGGAATACAATGTCGGAAAATGTGAGGTCATCCACCTTGGAAAAAAAAACAGTAAAAGGCGGTATTATTTGAATGGGGAGAAATTACAACATGCTGCGGTGCAGAGAGACCTGGGGGTAATCCCCAAAAGTTAGTTTGCAGGTGCAGCAAGTAATCAGAAAGGCGAATGGAATGTTGGCCTTCATTGCGAGAGGGATGGAGTACAAAAGCAGGGAGGTCCTGCTGCAACTGTATAGGGTATTGGTGAGGCCGCACCTGAAGTACTGCGTGCAGTTTTGGTCACCTTACTTAAGGAAGGATATACTAGCTTTGGAGGGGGTACAGAGATGATTCACTAGGCTGATTCCGGAGATGAAGGGATTACCTTATGATGATAGATTGAGTAGACTGGGTCTTTACTCATTGGAGTTCAGAAGGATGAGGGGTGATCTTATAGAAACATTTAAAATAATGAAAGGGATAGACAAGATCGAGGCAGAGAGGTTGTTTCCACTGGTCAGGGAGACTAGAACTAAGGGGCACAGCCTCAAAATACAGGGGAGCCAATTTAAAACCGAGTTGAGAAGGAATTTCTTCTTCCAGAGGGTTGTGAATCTGTGGAATTCTCTGCCAAAGGAAGCAGTAGAGGCTAGCTCATTGAATGTATTCAAATCACAGATCGATAGATTTTTAACCAATAAGGGAATTAAGGGTTATGGGGAGCGGGCGGGTAAGTGGAGCTGAGTCCACGGCCAGATCAGCCATGATCTTGTTGAATGGCGGAGCGGGCTCAAGGGGCTAGATGGCCTACTCCTGTTCCTAATTCTTCTGTTCTTATGTTCTAAAACTGTGCACAATACTCAAAGTGTGGCCTTACCAAGGCCCTGTACAACTGTAGTAAGACCTCCCTGCTCCTATACTCGAATCCTCTCCTATTACTCCCTCCAGATGCTTATGGAGGGAATCACAACACGCAGGGAGGATCTCTTCCCTTCCAATGAGATATAATGGTGTCAACCCCCCTCCCCGCGCCACCCCCCCCCCTCCCCGCCAATGGTGATGAGTGTGAAAGGAATAGCTTGGGCATTGTAGGGATGCTTTATGGTGTTGTTGTGGGGTGGTGCCAACCTGGCGCATCATGTGGCAGCCAGGGTGTACAGCATCAAGTGAAGTAAATCTGGCCATGGTGAGGCCATCCCTGGCGTCCGGTGCAGCAATGTGGTTGGCTGCTGATGTCCTGTATCCTGTGCAGCATCAGGTGATTGCGGAGAAGGTTGGTGTTGTTGTTGGTGATGTTGTTATGCCTGGTAATTCTGGTGTTGGGGCTGATCATGGTGAAATTCTGAGGACCAAGGTGAGTTGTTTTTCAAGGGCACCAATGCTGATGGAATAGATGGCGGATGAATTTGAGATGACAGAAGCAATGTGTCAGTGATGAGAGAGGTTGCTCCAAGGAGGTGAAACTAGATAGAGAGTTTACTGCAAACACTTCAAACCTCCATAAACCTGAAAAATGTATTGCAAATCCTGAAGGCTCCAGCTTCTGAGATTGGAAATTGAGCAGCAGTGAAATGGTAGCTTTTATACCACTTTTGCACCTGCCAACTATTTACAGCAATGGAGAGTCATTGAGAAACTGACTTACCTGATGTGATCCCCGAGCATTGGGAACCTCGTAAAAATCGTTAGGACATTGTAAAATGCTGCTTACATACCTTTCAGCAGCTTCTTAAGTATCTCAATGCCTGACCCGCTGCTTAGTGCCGTGTCTGCAAACCACAGGCAGAGCCGGCAGTTAAGAAATTGACACGGGGGTGGGTTCAGATCAGATTTCTGCTCCGCTGTTAATCAATGCCATTTTGACAGTGGACTCACCTCCAAACTCAAACATGCAGTGCCGCTAAGATTCTGGCCTCTGTCTGTGAACCAGACAGAGCAGGAAGGTCACAGGTTCAATCCTTAATCTGTGCTGAGTTTTTTGATCTAAGTCAGGGCAGTGGAAGGGGGGCTGCAGCTACCCTCAGCACACCTAGATTAGTGAAGAGAAAATCAGTCAGAGTTCCTGCTCCTGTTTTCTATTCATTGATCCCAACTGGAAGAGTGTGTGGCCATTAGATTTGGATAGGATCAGGTTCAGTGTGACAGTCACATAGACTGCGCGCACTCACTTTCAAGGTTTACATACTTAATAATGACCCCTCGGGTTAGGTACTGAAGGGTGAACCACATTACAGTGTAGAAGGGCAAAATTCGTGGGAACCCCCCCAGTCTTTGGACTCATTGGAAAGGAAATTTAATTTGGAACTATCTACCAGAAAGTTTGAAATCCTAAAGTGCACATGGAAGAAACTATGAACTTTAATTGAATTTGGGGTTTTACAAGACAAATTCAGTCTGTGGGCAGGACGAGAGAACTAAAGAAGCCAGTTTGATTATTGAAACTTCCTGGGGCATTGAGACTAAAGTAAATTGTCTGGAAAATGGATATGCGAAAACTCTTCTCCACAAGAGACATTAATATTGCAACAATTAACTCAGAGATGGCCAGCCATCAACCTGAACCTGGAAAGCCATTTTCAGCCTTTGCATAAAAACAAAAGGCCCACTCTAGCTTGCATGAAAAAACCAAGCACAAAAGAACATTGCGATTACCAAGCTAATATTTCCATCAAGAAACAGATTTAGAAGATCAGCCAACCTGAGACATATTAACATTTAACGAGCCTGCCAAAATATTACAAAGAATTCTCGGGCCCACCAAAATTATACAAAGAATTCTGGACTGATTTGGCGTGAAGATTAGGACAGCTCAAAACATACAAGTGGGCACTGCTTTAACAAAGCATATGCTGCTTTGCTACTGCTTATGCAACTGCCTCGAGAGACACTGCTTGTGCTAGTGTTAACGCCATACTATGCCTATGCCATCAAGAAGGGGGAGAAACCAACGCGACAGTTGTAAACTAACTTCTCCAGCCTCGATGTCCTGAAATCGAAAAGGAAGGAAGAACATCGCCATCGCGGCAGCAACCGACCACAGCCAACGTGGTGCCACTAAAAACCACCGCTATCGACCGACCGCGAAACAAGACTTCGCAAGGAAGAAACCGAAGAATCGAAAGTTTCCACTCTACAATCTAGGCCTGACTACCAACAGGTGAAAACGTTACCTAAGAGGACTTTGAAACCTATTTCTAACGAAAGAAAATGGGTACTTACTCCACAAATCCAAAACGCGCCCTACTGCATCAACGGCGTCAACCCAACTGAAGATTGCGCAGTAAAAAGTCCTCTCCGACGTTCGGGATACAGCAAGCAGATCCCTACAGAATCCAATGAACCCCGAAACTGTGAGCTACCGCTAACTGACCAGAAAGGATTGGTAAGCATATTCCCTGCCTGCCCTGGAGTCTAACCTAGCCAGTATTAGGTATTTGGGAGGTGGGAGGTGTAAGTTTCACTGCAACCCCTTTGAATGTGTGATGTACTGTTCTTTATTAGTGAAATTATAAGTGTGACATTGTATTTTCTTATCCTTAATAAAATCAAAGTTCTTTTACACCAAACCAGTGGTCCTTTGCACTTTATCACATCCCCCAAATAAATCCAGAGTCTAGAACCCAAGGGATTGGGAGCGATTTGAATCGCTCAAGTAGGTCAGTGGTGAACCTGGCCCCCGAGACCACCCCCTACAAAATAGTGACCACGGCAGGACTCTGGTATAAGAGGTGTGATGCAGATAGTACTGGCATGGGAGAAAGAACCAAGATAGAAGAGAAAATTTCCTCCTATGTGTATAAGAAGGTCAATGTCACTAAAGAATGGGTGCTTGGTCTATTGCGCGCTGAGTGTCCAGTTGACGCTGCAGCCCGACAGCAAGCAAGGACCATAAAGAGTCAGTAGAGAAGGCAATTTGGTTGGTCTGTCTGCAGCGCCAGGTCCAACTCCTAGACAACACCACTGAGTTACTACAGGCAGAATTATGGGAACGTGCAGAGATATCACAGGAAAGGGCTATGGCAGAAGAAAGTTTATGGGGAGAACTCCGTAAGCTAAAACAGGGAAAGACCCAGCTAATGGAAAGGTTTAAAAAATAGTCAGGACTATTTTCAATGTCAGGTTACCGAGGCCAAAAATAATGAAAAGGAGGAAAGCACTCGCCTCACCCTACACGTAAAAGAGCTGAAGGAAAAATTAAGAGACGTGCAGGCAGCATATAAAGTAGCTAGCACTAATGGGTTTGAGTCAGGAGACCACGGTCCCTGCCAGCAACAAATCAAAAGTTTAAACCTTGCTCTGTCCAAGGCAAAAAGCATGGTATGCCTAATAAACCCGGGTACGGCGCAGGTAGGCCTGGAAGAGAAGGAAGAAACTGTTCAGCCACGACCTGTGGCACCGGTGACTACACCGGTGCAGCAGCAGGAGGGTCAAACGACTTGTGGGGTGGACAGGGATAGTGAACCACCACCACTTGTGGCGCCGAATTTCAGCTCGGCTTGGCAGCAGGGAGGAGGGGTAGGTGAGCCAGAACAGGAAGAGCCAGAACCAGGGCCAATGTGCCCGGTCCGGCAACAAAAGTTTGGCCCGCCCACCGGTGCTGGGGGTCTGGGGCCCCTGGAAAGTCAATTTGTGTTTCCCCACTCTACCCAACAGCTTAGGGCTATGATAAGCCACCTGGAAAAGCTAACTCTAAAGGGAGACTGCTCAGTTCACTTTATGGAAGTGGAACAGGCAGGGGATATTACTGGGTGCGATAATGCCGCAATAGAAAAGATGCTCCTCCTATCCCTGGATGGCAAGCTGTACCAGTCCCTCTCTACTGAGAGCAAAAGGGGACAGAGAACATTTGCCACCATCCAGGAAGACATTTTAGAAGCCATGGGCTGTAATGATGGGAGTCCCTTCTCCAGAGTAGAGAAAACAGTGCAGCTCCCAGGGGAAACCCCACAGGCCTTCGCAGACAGACTGTGGCCTGTGTACCAGAGCGCCTGTGCAGGGGACCTCGACCGAAATCACTTAAGCCCGGACGAGAGAGCCCACTTGCTCTGAAGCCTGGTAGCAAACAGCTTACCCCGAATAAGAACCAAGGCTGAGGCCTGGTTTGACCCAAGAGATCCCCAGGCCACCGAACAGGGAGTGGTCAGGCAACTGACCCTAGCCTACCGGAACAGCCGGGGACAGAAGAGCACCCACCCAAGGGAAGGGTCGAAGAGGTCAGGCCTAGTCAGGATAAGAGGGAATGGCACCACGAGGGGGGCAACTCCTCCGATACAAAACATATCTGCTTTGGGTGCGGAAAGAGTGGGCACTGAAGAAAGCATTGTAGAAATCCATGGAAGAGTAGCGCAGGGAAGAGTTTTCTTGCCCCTGCCCAAAAGACCGAGACCGAGAAGCCAGTCCCTCCCCACTCGTTTGATACCTTCCTAACTGCGCTCCGTACAATGCTAGATGGCCCTGGGAGGGTCGCCACCACCACCGCCACCGAAACCTCATCTGCCCCCATCCCAACCAAAACCGTGACTAGGACAGGCACAGCCTGTTCACCTGTGTTCCCTCGACCCTCGAGTATGATGTGTGGGGGAGACCGACCGTTCAGATGGAAGTGGAAAAGGTGAAAGGGACTTACCTGCTGCATACCGGTGCCTCAAGCACCCTTGTCTATGCAGCTAACCCCACCGCCTCACCTCTGGCTAGCGGGGTCCCCTACAGCTTGGTGGGTTTCACAGGCATGGAGCAGACTGGCTCATTCTCCGTTCCGCTCTCCATTCATTTAGGTACACTCCACACTAAGTGGACTTGTGTCCTGATGAAGTGGGAACAGGAAAGGAGAGAGATCCTGGGGGCTGACTTCACCACTGTCTTTGGGGGTCAGTCTGCACGGGACAGGAGAGTGAGATGATGGTTATCCCAGAAAAACGGGGTAAAGGGACGGTGTGCACCATGAAACCAAAGGAGGGTTACAACCTTGGATCACTGGTCAGTAACACTCCGATAGAGTACCAAGAGTATGTGAGGGCAAACCTTGCAGCTTTTGTCACTCACAAACACGACTGTGGACGAATAAACGGGGTCGAGGTTAGCATAGATGGGGATCCCATGACTCGACCACAGAAACAGTATAATTTCCCCAGGGAGGCGGAGGCAGACATGGAAACAGCCTTGGGTTCTTTGGTTAGACAGGGGGTATTGAGACCAATAGCTACCCATGTGAACTCTCCACTGTGGCCGGTTAAGAAACCGGGACAACTCCTGGAGAGCCACAGTAGACTATTGAGTACTCAACCGCAACATCCCCGCCTGTGCACTCACCGTTGCTGCCATCGCCGACCTCATTAGAAGTATCCCAGCCTCCATGACCACCTTCACGGTGCTGGATATTTCCAACAGGTTCTGGTCCATACCTTTAAGAAGGGAAGATCAGTACAAGTTTGCGTTTACCTTTAAGGGACTGCAATACTCTTGGAACTGTCTCCCTCAGGGTTTCCACAACAGCCCCAGTATTTTCCACCAGTGTATGGCCAACTGTTTAAAGAGCTTCAGCAGACCCCAGCATCTGGATGTGGATGACCAGCTCCTGTTCACCGATGAGGGGGAGGAGCATGGCCCACTGCTGGCTGAGCTGCTGGAGCTGCTGAAAGAAGAAGGGTTTAAAGCAAACCCCAAGAAGGCACAGATCGGCCTGAAGGAAGTCAAATTCCTGGGACTGGCTGTGCGCGCTGGGGAAAGAGTCATAGACAAAGCTAGAAGGGAAGCAGTGCAGAAGTTACCAGCCCCCAACACAGTAACAGGAGTAAGATCTTTTCTAGGGCTAACCGGGTACTGCAGAGATTTCATTGAGGATTATGCAGCCACAGCAGCCCCTCTGCTCCGACTCCTACACAAAGGAGTGGAGTGGAAATGAGACAAAGGTTGCGAGGCAGCATTTATCCAACTCAAGAAAGACCTGCAGACCGCGCCAGCTCCAGGGGCCATCGATGGGGGTAAAGAGTTTTTCCTGGAGATAGCAGCCAGTGGGGACAGCCTGAGTGCAGTACTGCTCCAAGAGCGGCATGGCCGGCTGAGGCCAGTGGTCTACTCCTCCAGCATACTCACGGATGTGGAGAAGGGATACTCCAACTGTGTGCGGCACTTCCTAGCCACTCACTGTGCTGTGAGAAGAACACTGATCTTCACAGGGGGGTCCCCTATCACACTCCTTACCCACCATACGGCCACCCAAATGCTCCTGGACGGGAGAATTAAGGACGGGACAGTGAGCAGTGCCCGCATTGCTCGCTGGTCCCTGCTCCTCTCTCAAATGGACCGAAGGGTAAAAGGTCTCTGCGAGCCAAGACTCGCAGCCAACATGATCTATCCAGGGACAGTCCACCGGTTTTCTGTAGAAGGGGTATAGGAAATTAACATAGGCTTTCGGGCTATGTTACGTACACCCCACAGGCCGAGAGATCTATGTGGACGGTTCAAGCACGGTATCTGCGGGTGAACGACTCACAGGCTGTGGAGTTTATGAGCCAGAGGCAGGCATTGCCCTGGCGATTAAACTCCCCAGTACTATGAGCGCCCAGCACGCTGAACTGTCTGTGGTGGTGTACGTAGTCATACACCCCGAAGAATTCCCTACCCCATAAACGATTTGCTCGGACAGTATGTTCACATGCAATTCGTGTACGGAGTACCTGGTTATCTAGTCCTGTTGCGGATACACATCCGCAGACGGGAGACCCCTGGCAATTAAGCCCTTACTGGAAAAGATCATGTCAGCCCTAGCGGAGGAAGGGAATATTTACATACATAAAGTGAAGGCACACACCACCACACAACCCCGTAGCGAGGGAAACCAGCAGGCTGACATGTTGGCCAAGCAAGATGCTTACACAGGCAAGCCCTGGGACCCGTACAACCCAGGCCCCATTGCAGCAGTCAGGGGCAGGATTGGGACAACAGGGACGGCAGGGGTAGCTTTGTCCCCGGACCTAAAAACGGTTCAGACCCAAGACCTCATCCTCAAAACTGTCCTGAACACGCTAGCTAAAGGGGAAAGGGTAGACGGTCCGTACGGCACCGCGGCAATTGCCATTAAAGAAGGCATGCTGTTCAGGGGGGAGCAATGGGTGGTACAGCAACAACACCGGAGAGAATTCCTCCAGCTGGCCCATGAGGGTCCAGGAGCAGGATACCCCGGACCTGAGACCACTTGGCAACGGGTGGAACAGGCAAGTGGTGGCCGGGACTCAGGGAAGATGTCCGCGAGTTCTGCGCCAGCTCTCTGGTGTGCGCTGCCAACAATCCCGACCCCCAGAAAAAATGGTGTCTATGGGACATATCAGGAGGATAGAGGGACTCTGGCAGTCGATCCAGATCGACTACATCGGGCACCTACACACCGCACAGAGAGGCTACAAGTACTGCCTAGTGTTGGTGGACTTATTCATCAAATGGATGGAAGCCTTCCCATGCCGAACAGCCACTGTCCTGGGAACAGCTAGAATCCTGGTCAGAGAAGTGTTCTCCCGATGGGGACTACCACAATACGTGCAGGTGATGCAGGAGACCCTGAAGGTACTCGGCATCAAAGGGAAATGGCATGTCGCCCACAACCCGCAGTCAGCCGGGCCTGTGGAGCGTTTAAACTGCACTATCAAAGAAAGGCTGTGCAAAGAGACAGGGGACTCACCCAAGGGTTGGGAAGAGGTCCTACCACTAGTCCTCATGGGGATCCGGGCCCAGGGTACTCCCCGTATGAGCTCATGACCGACAGAGCCATGCGAACCCCCACCCATGTATTAGCCCCGGTACTCATGGAAGGTCAGCTTCGGGAAGCGAGCCGGGACAGCTTTGTTAGGAATCTGTTTGAACACCTTAAACAGATTCACCGGCAGGCTGCTAACAACATGGGAAAACAGCATCGGAGCAACCGATTGCTGCGAGAACCCCGCAAACACCACGAATGGGAGATAGGGGACCAGGTCATGGTGAGGAACTATGCTCGAGTAGGGGTCTTTGAGGCACTGTACATGGGACCGTACCACATTGTCGACAAGGCAAGCCTCATGGCCTATGCCATAAAAATGCCCCGCCGTACAAAGTGGTTCACATAAACCAGTGCAAACTTTTCAACCCAGGGGCAGCAGCTAAATGTAAGGGACAGCCAAAAACAGTAAACCGTGCTAAAGACAGGGACCCCCAGCCAGCTGTGGAAATCCCATAGGGGACATGGCAGACCCATAGACTGCACCTAGAGGGGCGGTGGACTGTGTTACTGGAGGAGCTATCCCCCCAATCATTTGGGACTCGGATGCAACCCCAGTAGCCAGTGCCTTAAGAAGAACTCCCCGCACACCATGGCCAAAGACACCATGGTCACCAATTTAAATGGTTCAGCCCCAGGAAAGCCGCGAAAGGGTATCTAAGGTCGGGGACCAGCCTGCAAGCAGGGACCCCCAGCTGGTAGCCTCGGGCAATGAGGGAATCCCAGAAAAGATGGTGGTGGATCAGCCACCAATTGGGAGTCCCCAACCCGCAGCCCTCGACCAGGCAGAACCCCCAGGGGACAAGATGAACCAGGCAGCCACCCCCAAAGGAGCGGTGTGCTGCAGCACCAGAGGGAACGTTCCCCCAATCGTGTGGGACTCAGACCCACCTCCGGTCAGGACACTCCGGGTCCTGCACAGGCCGACTTACTACTGGCCCCGCTGGAAACCCAGAGGCCAGAGGAGAAAGGAGAAGGACAGAAATTAACCTGGCCACCCAGAGACGTGTGGCAGATGTACATATATATGTGCTTTTATGAATTTAAGTATGTTTAGTAAGGATCTAGCATAGTGTAGGATTATCTGTGTAATGATAGGAACATATGTAATAGTTATTGGGGAAAACGTGTAAAAGCCCATTCAAGGGTCAGAGAAAGAATCCACCTGTGCAGCTATTAAAAGAGGCACAGGCCGGGTAACACCCGGGAGTAGGAAGAGTCTACCGGTATAGTTATTAAGGAAGCACCGGTAAGACAAGAGTAAAACAGCTGTGAGACAAAATTTAAAGGCAGACACCAGTTCCATAGGGAACCGAATAAGACAGCCAGTCAATTAAAGACTATATTGTGTGTCTGAGAAGAAATGAGCCCAAATTGGAACTCAGTCACCTTTGTCAAGCCAGAGAGCTTTTCTCAGGGCTTGACAATCTGTTTTTGTGCCCCTACAGGAAAGAGAGCAGCATGAGAAGGATCCTATTCCTGCTCGCCTTGATAAGGATGAGCAGCGGCGGCCGAGGAGACGTGGAAGAATCCCTCATTTATGGGTGCTCAGGAGAGGGAGCACCGATCATGACTGCAAGGGGCGACACATGGGGTGTGGAAGAACTCGCCATTTACGCCCACGAGGGAAGGTGGCCAGGGTGGATAGGATCTAATTCTACTCACTACTCCAGCCAGGAAGGGTTTACCTACGGGGAGGCCTCAGTTCCATGCCCCCGGATACGGATCATCGCTGCCCGAGTCAGTGTTATAGAGGGAAAACGTGTATGTTTGACTTGCAAAGGAAAGATTCCTCCGGGAAGATGGTGGTGGCTCAGAAAGCTCAGCAAGGACGCATGGGACCAGGAATCAGACTGGGAAAGACTCAGTAATGATATGTACCGCACCATCATGGAGACACGGGGAGGAGTAAAAGTGTGTTGGGACAAATGGTGGTAATCCGAACAAGGAATTTATGTTTACATGTGGGGATCAGAGAGTATTTGTCCCGCAGGCATATCAATCGCCTTCGCCAGGCAATGGCAAGATGAAGGGGAAGGGATGGGGTGGGATTCCAGCCTACACGGGTGTGCAGTCCCACACTCCCCACTCCCAATTAACGCCACTGAACTAAGAGCACACATTAAGAAACCCCTGCCCACGACCCTGCCAATATGCACAACAATAGAAACGTGTCCTACCACCACCAAGGGACCTGGGAATGGATTAGTATTGGTACCGACCGAAAAGGTGTTATACCAGGGGGTACACTATGCAGTAGCTTCAGTCATTTTAAACCTTACCGAGGTACACTTACCTGCATGATCCCCGAAGGAAACAGAGCTGCTATACCAGACCCTACTTAGATAAATGTTCAAGAAATTTTACGAGTTAGACTTTGAGAATGTAGACAAAGCAGATTTATACACCCTAAACGCTAGGAGCACCATGGGCACGGGGAGACCTAGAAGGGGCATCATAACCAACGTTTTTACTGCCTACAATACAGGATCCTCTGTAATAAATAGCCTAGATGATATAGAACTGCAAACACAGATAAAAGGTCTAAAAAACCAATTGAGGAAAATCCTGAAGCAAGAAAAAACAGTAGTAGGCTCAGAGCTACACGAGGACCAGGCTATGACTGTCCATTTAAAATAAATTGTGGCTGAGCTGGAAAAAACATGCACAGACAGTGAATGCACTCATACGGGAGGATAGAAACGCTTCAGACCAGGCTGCACAGAATGAGGTGTGCATGCTGTATGTGGCATGGTTGTTGGGCGAGGGCTGCAACAACCTGGAGGATTTAAAACAAGGTTCAGTCCCCTCCTGGATCAGTAACAAGCACCTCGCAGCCCTCCACCTGTACAGCAATTCACTAAGCCTGTGCCAACTCTGCCTAGCCTCTGAAGCCTACCCTGTCCCAGTAGACTGTGGGAAATCTAACCAGACCATTATGGGAATAGTACTAAGGATGCCGGTCATGGGTGGGACAGCCCGACCCGCACCGGTATACCGGGTGGAGAACATTGGAGTTATTCGTTTCGCAGCGATCCCACCCTATGTCATAAAGTGGGAGCACGCTATGATGGGTACTGACCTCTCCGGGTGCCGGAGCCAGGGTGCACACATAATACTGTGTCCCCAGCACATGAGTGCCCATTCTAAGTCACAGTGTGGGTTTAAAGCTGCTGGCGCACAGCCTATTAATGGCACAAGGCCATGTCCCTCCACAGGTAGCATACATAGGGGGTGGGACATATTGTGTCACCACCAGTGCTGCCCACCACCAACATGGACACTTCTGGTGTCCGGTGAGTGACAGCAGTATTTGCTTCAAACCTGAGGCATCAGTTCAAGTGGCCCAGGAACGGATTGTCCCCATTCCTGAACCCTCCACTGTCCACCTCACTGTGAAGGAAAACATTACAAACCTGCAGGATTATGTTGTACATTTTGGCTATGCAATTCCCCCTCTACCCGAACATCTTACCTCTCTGCTGAAAGCTGTAATAATCTCGCAAAAACATTTCTATACTCTAGAACAGAAAACAATTGAGATAGGGAGAAAGATTCTCGAGATTGCAATTCCGCCTTGGTGGGACATTTTCAGAAATATAGAAGTCCCAGTCTGGATCAGAATCGATTTCCACACTTTAGTTATAGAAACATAGAAACATAGAAAATAGGTGCATGAGTAGGCCATTCGGCCCTTCTAGCCTGCACCGCCATTCAATGAGTTCATGGCTGAACATTCAACTTCAGTACCCCATTCCTGCTTTCTCGCCATACCCCTTGATCCCCCTAGTAGTAAGGACCTCATCTAACTCCTTTTTGAATATATTTAGTGAATTGGCCTCAACAGCTTTCTGTGGTAGAGAATTCCATAGGTTCACCACTCTCTGGGTGAAGAAGTTCCTCCGCATCTCGGTCCTAAATGTCTTACCCCTTATCCTTAGACTGTGACCTCTGGTTCTGGACTTCCCCAACATTGGGAACATTCTTCCTGCATTTAACCTGTCTAACCCCGTCAGAATTTTAAATGTTTCTATGAGGTCCCCTCTCATTCTTCTAAACTCCAGTGAATACAAGCCCAGTTGATCCAGTCTTTCTTGATAGGTCAGTCCCGCCATCCCGGGAATCAGTCTGGTGAACCTTCGCTGCACTCCCTCAATAGCAAGAATGTCCTTCCTCAGGTTAGGAGACCAAAACTGTACACAATACTCCAGGTGTGGCCTCACCAATGCCCTGTACAACTGTAGCAACACCTCCCTGCCCCTGTACTCAAATCCCCTTGCTATGAAGGCCAACATGCCATTTGCTTTCTTAACCGCCTGCTGCACCTGCATGCCAACCTTCAATGACTGATGTACCATGACACCCAGGTCTCTTTGCACCTCCCCTTTTCCTAATCTGTCACCATTCAGATAATAGTCTGTCTCTCTGTTTTTACCACCAAAGTGGATAACCTCACATTTATCCACATTATACTTCATCTGCCATGCATTTGCCCACTCACCTAACCTATCCAAGTCGCTCTGCAGCCTCACAGCATCCTCCTCGCAGCTCACACTGCCACCCAACTTAGTGTCATCCGCAAATTTGGAGATACTACATTTAATCCCCTCATCTAAATCATTAATGTACAGTGTAAACAGCTGGGGCCCCAGCACAGAACCTTGCGGTACCCCACTAGTCACTGCCTGCCATTCTGAAAAGTACCCATTTACTCCTACTCTTTGCTTCCTGTCTGACAACCAGTTCTCAATCCATGTCAGTACACTACCCCCAATCCCATGTGCTCTAACTTTGCACATCAATCTCTTGTGTGGGACCTTGTCGAACGCCTTCTGAAAGTCCAAATATACCACATCAACTGGTTCTCCCTTGTCCACTCTACTGGAAACATCCTCAAAAAATTCCAGAAGATTTGTCAAGCATGATTTCCCTTTCACAAATCCATGCTGACTTGGACCTATCATGTCACCTCTTTCCAAATGCACTGCTATGACATCCTTAATAATTGATTCCATCATTTTACCCACTACCGATGTCAGGCTGACCGGTCTATAATTCCCTGTTTTCTCTCTCCCTCCTTTTTTATCTGTCAACTCGCGATCATTCTTTACTTATGGTGTCTCACTTGCCACATGAAACGCAGAGGCCGTCAGGTCAGGCACCAAAGGGTGCTGCACGCTCCCTAGCCGAACTTGGGAATCGCGCAGGGAGAGGTGACACCAAATGTTTAATTTGTGTTTAATTTTACCTGCTGTGGAACGCAAATATTGAGTGTTGTAAGAGCGTTGCTTAAGATTGTGTTTGACTATGTACCTTTTATTTTTACTGTACTAAAAATTGTGTTTGACTATAGATCGTTATTTTACTGTGAAAACACTGTAAAGGAGGGGTGTTGGATCCCTCTACGCTGTGACCGAATTGTAATGACTGTATTCGCCTGTAAACTGCATTGCATTTCAAAGTGGGATGCACATTAATGTTTAGCGAGGTAAATACGGGGAAGGTTGACTCTCGGGATCAGGAATTTTGCTCACCTAGAATGTCAAAAGCCCAGCGGGAGATCGAGAGCCAGCGGCAGTTGGTGAGAGGGGAGCGACCTATCAAAAGCCCAGCGGGAGATCGAGAGCCAGCGGCAGTTGGTGAGAGGGGAGCGACCTGTCAAAAGCCCAACGGGAGATCGAGAGCCAGCAGCAGTTGGTGAGAGGGGAGCGACCTGTCAAAAGCCCAACGGGAGATCGAGAGCCAGCAGCAGTTGGTGAGAGGGGAGCGACCTGTCAAAAGCATACCGGTGCAGCTACAGCGGGAGAGAAAGCAAAATAGAAATAGAAAGTAATCAAAAAGTGACGTCACAGCCAATGTGGTAAGTGATTGGCTGGTGATTGGTGAGTAGCTTTTCTTTTCTTTTTTATATCAGTAAGTGAACTGCAACATTGTTATTACCAATTTAAGGGTATCTAAGGTTAAGACATGGCAGGAGAGCTCGGCCATGTGATATGCTCCTCCTGTACCATGTGGGAACTCGGGGACACTTCCGGTGTCCCTGGGCGCTACGTGTGTGGGAAGTGTATCCGCCTCGAGCTCTTGACGGTCCGCGTTGCGGAATTGGAGCTGAGGGTGGATTCACTCTGGAGCATCCATGATGCTGAGAATGACGTGAGTATCACGTGTAGTGAGTTGGTCTTACCGCAGGAGAAGGGTCCACAGCCAGATAGGGAATGGAAGACCAGCAGGAAGAGCAGTGCAAGAAAGATAGTGCAGGGGTCCCCTGTGGTCATCCCCCTGCAAAACAGATACACTGCTTTGAGTACTGTTGGGGAGGATGACTCATCAGGGGAGGGCAGCAGCAGCCAAGTTCATGGCACCGTAGGTGGCTCTGCTGCAAAGGAGGGCAGGAAAAAGAGTGGGAGCGCGATAGTGATAGGGGATTCGATGGTGAGGGGAATAGATAGGCATTTCTGCGGACGCAACCGAGACTCCAGGATGGTATGTTGCCTCCCTGGTGCAAGGGTCAAGGATGTCTCAGAGCGGGTGCAGGACATTCTGAAATGGGAGGGAGAACAGCCAGTTGTCGTGGTGCACATTGGTACCAACGACATAGGTAAAAAAAGGGATGAGGTCCTACGAAAAGAATTTAAGGAGCTAGGAGCTAAATTAAAAAGTAGGACCTCAAAAGTAGTAATCTCGGGATTGCTACCAGTGCCACGTGCTAGTCAGAGTAGGAATCGCAGGATAGCGCAGATGAATACATGGCTTGAGCAGTGGTGCAGCAGGGAGGGATTCAAATTCTTGGGGCATTGGAACCGGTTCTGGGGGAGGTGGGACCAGTACAAACCGGACGGTCTGCACCTGGGCAGGTCCGGAACCAATGTCCTAGGGGGAGTGTTTGCTAGTGCTGTTGGGGAGGAGTTAAACTAATATTGCAGGGGGATGGGAACCTATACAGGGAGACAGAGACAAAAATGAGGCAAAAGCAAAAGACAAAAAGGAGATGAGGAAAAGTGGAGGGCAGAGAAACCCAAGGCAAAGAACAAAAAGGGCCATTGTACAGCAAAATTCTAGAAGGACAAAGGGTGTTAAAAAAGCAAGCCTGAAGGCTTTGTGTCTTAATGCAAGGAGTATCCGCAATAAGGTGGATGAGTTAACTGTGCAAATAGATGTTAACAAATATGATGTGATTGGGATTACGGAGACGTGGCTCCAGGATGATCAGGGCTGGGAACTCAACATCCAGGGGTATTCAACATTCAGGAAGGATAGAATAAAAGGAAAAGGAGGTGGGGTAGCATTGCTGGTTAAAGAGGAGATTAATGCAATAGTTAGGAAAGACATTAGCTTGGATGATGTGGAATCTATATGGGTAGAGCTACGGAATACCAAAGGGCAGAAAATGCTCGTGGGAGTTGTGTACAGACCTCCAAACAGTAGTAGCGATGTTAGGGAGGGCATCAAACAGGAAATTAGGAGTGCATGCAATAAAGGTGCAGCAGTTATAATGGGTGACTTTAATATGCACATAGATTGGGCTAGCCAAACTGGAAGCAATACGGTGGAGGAGGATTTCCTGGAATGCATAAGGGATGGTTTTCTAGACCAATATGTCGAGGAACCAACTAGGGGGGAGGCCATCTTAGACTGGGTGTTGTGTAATGAGAGAGGATTAATTAGCAATCTCGTTGTGCGAGGCCCCTTGGGGAAGAGTGACCATAATATGGTTGAATTCTGCATTAGGATGGAGAATGAAACAGTTAATTCAGAGACCATGGTCCAGAACTTAAAGAAGGGTAACTTTGAAGGTATGAGGCATGAATTGGCTAAGATAGATTGGCTAATGATACTTAAGGGGTTGACTGTGGATGGGCAATGGCAGACATTTAGAGACCGCATGGATGAATTACAACAATTGTACATTCCTGTCTGGCGTAAAAATAAAAAAGGGAAGGTGGCTCAACCGTGGCTATCTAGGGAAATCAGGGATAGTATTAAAGCCAAGGAAATGGCATACAAATTGGCCAGAAATAGCAGCGAACCTGGGGACTGGGAGAAATTTAGAACTCAGCAGAGGAGGACAAAGGGTTTGATTAGGGCAGGGAAAATGGAGTACGAGAAGAAGCTTGCAGGGAACATTAAGGCGGATTGCAAAAGTTTCTATAGGTATGTAAAGAGAAAAAGGTTAGCAAAGACAAACGTAGGTCCCCTGCAGTCAGAATCAGGGGAAGTCATAACGGGGAACAAAGAAATGGCAGACCAATTGAACAAGTACTTTGGTTCAGTATTCACTAAGGAGGACACAAACAACCTTCCGGATATAAAAGTGGTCAGAGGGTCTATTAAGGAGGAGGAACTGAGGGAAATCTTTATTAGTCGGGAAATTGTGTTGGGGAAATTGATGGGATTGAAGGCCGATAAATCCCCAGGGCCTGATGGACTGCATCCCAGAGTACTTAAGGAGGTGGCCTTGGAAATAGCGGATGCATTGACAGTCATTTTCCAACATTCCATTGACTCTGGATCAGTTCCTATGGAGTGGAGGGTAGCCAATGTAAACCCACTTTTGAAAAAAGGAGGGAGAGAGAAAGCAGGGAATTATAGACCGGTCAGCCTGACCTCAGTAGTGGGTAAAATGATGGAATCAATTATTAAGGATGTCATAGCAGCGCATTTGGAAAATGGTGACATGATAGGTCCAAGTCAGCATGGATTTGTGAAAGGGAGATCATGCTTGACAAATCTTCTGGAATTTTTTGAGGATGTTTCCAATAAAGTGGACAAAGGAGTACCAGTTGATGTGGTATATTTGGACTTTCAGAAGGCTTTCGACAAGGTCCCACACAGGAGATTAATGTGCAAAGTTAAAGCACATGGGATTGGGGGTAGTGTGCTGACGTGGATTGAGAACTGGTTGTCAGACAGGAAGCAAAGAGTAGGAGTAAATGGGTACTTTTCGGAATGGCAGGCAGTGACTAGTGGGGTACCGCAAGGTTCTGTGCAGGGGCCCCAGCTGTTTACATTGTACATTAATGATTTAGACGAGGGGATTAAATGTAGTATCTCCAAATTTGCGGATGACACTAAGTTGGGTGGCAGTGTGAGCTGCGAGGAGGATGCTATGAGGCTACAGAGTGACTTGGATAGGTTAGGTGAGTGGACAAATGCGTGGCAGATGAAGTATAATGTGGATAAATGTGAGGTTATCCACTTTGGTGGTAAAAACAGAGAGACAGACTATTATCTGAATGGTGACAGATTAGGAAAAGGGAAGGTGCAACGAGACCTGGGTGTCATGGTACATCAGTCATTGAAGGTTGGCATGCAGGTACAGCAGGCGGTTAAGAAAGCAAATGGCATGTTGGCCTTCATAGCGAGGGGATTTGAGTACAGGGGCAGGGAGGTGTTGCTACAGTTGTACAGGGCCTTGGTGAGGCCACACCTGGAGTATTGTGTACAGTTTTGGTCTCCTAACTTGAGGAAGGACATTCTTGCTATTGAGGGAGTGCAGTCACCAGACTGATTCCCGGGATGGTGGGACTGACCTATCAAGAAAGACTGGATCAACTGGGCTTGTATTCACTGGAGTTCAGAAGAGTGAGAGGGGACCTCATAGAAACGTTTAAAATTCTGACGGGTTTGGACAGGTTGGATGCAGGAAGAATGTTCCCAATGTTGGGGAAGTCCAGAACCAGGGGTCACAGTCTAAGGATAAGGGGTAAGCCATTTAGGACCGAGATAAGGAGAAACTTCTTCACCCAGAGAGTGGTGAACCTGTGGAATTCTCTACCACAGGAAGTAGTTGAGGCCAATTCACTAAATATATTCAAAAGGGAGTTAGATGAAGTCCTTACTACTTGGGGGATCAAGGGGTATGGCGTGAAAGCAGGAAGTGGGTACTGAAGTTTCATGTTCAGCCATGAACTCATTGAATGGTGGTGCAGGCTAGAAGGGCTGAATGGCCTGCTCCTGCACCTATTTTCTATGTTTCTATGACACTCAAAGTATGTAGAGTGTCACAGGGGGCAGGGGGGGACTATAGAAGGGCAAAATTCGTGGGAACACCCCGCCACCCACCCCCCCCCCCCCCCCACCGACCCCGAGTGTTTGGACTCATTGGAAAGGAAATTTAATTTGGAACTATCTACCAGAAAGTTTGAAATCCTAAAGTGCACATGGAAGAAACTATGAACTTTAATCGAATTTGGGATTTTACAAGACAAATTCAGTCTGTGGGCAGGACTAGAGAACTAAAAAAAGCCAGTTTGATTATTGAAACTTCCTGGGGCATTGAGACTAAAGTCAATTTCTGGAAAATGGATACTCGAAAACCCTTCTCCATGAGAGACGTTAACATTGCAACAATTAACTCAAGATTACCAGTCATCAACCTGAACCTGGAAAGCCATTTTCAGCCTATGTATAAAAACAAAAGGCCCACTCTAGCCTGCATGCAAAAACCAAGCACAAAAGAACATTGTGATTATCAAGCTAATATTTCCATCAAGAAACAGATTTAGAAGATCAGCCCATCTGAGACATATTAACTTTTAACGAGCCTGCCAAAATATGACAAAGAATTCTCGGGCCCGCCAAAATTAAACAAAGAATTCTGTCCTGATTTGGCGCAAAGATTAGGACAGCTCAAAATGTATAAGTGGGCCCTGCTTTAACAAAGGGTATGCTGCTTTGCTACTGCTTATGCTACTGCCTCGAGAGACACTTCTTATGCTAGTGCTAATGCCATACTAAGCCGATGCCATCAAGAAGGGAGAGAAACCAACGCGACAGTTGTAAACTAACTTCTCCAGCCTCGACGTCCTGAAATTGAAAAGGAAGGAAGAACATCACCATCGCGGCAGCAACCGACCACAGCCAACATGGTACCACTAAAAACCACCGCGATCGACCAACCGCGAACAAAACTTTGCAAGGAAAAAACCGAAGAATCGAAAGCTTCTACTCTACAATCTAGGCTTGACTACCAACAGGTGAAAACGTTATCTAAAAGGACATTGAAACCTATTTCTAACAAAAGAAAATGGGTAGGTACCCCACAAATCCAAAACGCGCTCTACCGCATCAGCGGACTCAACCCAACTGAAGATTACGCAGTAAGAAGTCCTCTCCGACGTTCGGGGTACGGCAAGCAGAACCTACAGAATCCAACGAACCCCGAAATCATGAACTACTGCTAACTGTCCAGAAAGGATTGGTAATCATAGTCCCTGTCTGCCCTGGAGTCTAACCTAGCCAGTATTAGGTATTTGGGAGGTGGGAGGTGTAATTTTCACTGCAACCTCTTTGAATATGTGATGTACTGTTCTTTATTAGTGTAATTATAAGTGTGACATTGTATTATCTTATTCTTAATAAAATCAAAGTTCTTTTGCACTTCATCACATAGAAACATAGAAACATAGAAAATAGGTGCATTCGGCCCTTCGAGCCTGCACCGCCATTCAATAAGATCGTGGCTGATCATTCCTTCAGTACCCCTTTCCTGCTTTTTCTCCATACCCCTTGATCCCCTTAGCCATAAGGGCCATATCTAACTCCCTCTTAAATATATCCAATAAACTGGCATCAACAAATCTCTGCGGCAGGGAATTCCACAGGTTAACAACACAGGCGAAGAAGTTTCTCCTCATCTCAGTCCTAAATGACCTACATCTTATCCTAAGACTATGTCCCCTGGTTCTGGACTTCCCCAACATCGGGAACATTCTTCCCGCATCTAACCTGTCCAGTCCCGTCAGAATCTTATACGTTTCTATGAGATCCCCTCTCATCCTTCTAAACTCCAATGAATAAAGGCCCAGTTGATCCAGTCTCTCCTCATATGACAGTCCAGCCATCCCTGGAATCAGTCTGGTGAACCTTCGCTGCACTCCCTCAATAGCAAGAAAGTCCATCCTCAGATTAGGAGACCAAAACTGAACACAACATTCCAGGTGAGGCCTCACTAAGGCCCTGCACAACTGCAGTAAGACCTCCCTGCTCCGATACTCAAATCCCCTTGCTATGAAGGCCAACATACCATTTTCCTTCTTTACCGCCTGCTGTACCTGCATGCCCACTGTCAGTGACTGATGAACCATGACACCCAGGTCTTGTTGCACCTCCCCTTTTCCTAATCTGCCACCATTCAGATAATTTTCTGCCTCTGTGTTTTTGCCCCCAAAATGGATAACCTCACATTTATCCACATTATACTGCATCTGCCATGCATTTGCCCACTCACCTAACCTGTCCAAGTCACCCTGCAGCCTCTTAGCATCCTCCTCACAGCTCACACCGCCACCCAGTTTAGTGTCATGCGCAAACTTGGAGATATTACACTCAATTCCTTCATCGAAATCGTCACTATATATATTGTAAAGAGCTGGCGTCCCAGCACTGAGCCCTGCGGCACTCCACTAGTCACTGCCTGCCATTCTGAAAAGGATCCGTTTATCCTGACTCTCTGCTTCCTGTCTGCCAACCAGTTCTCTATCCACGTCAGTACATTACCCCCAATACCATGCGCTTTGATTTTGCACAACAATCTCTTGTGCAGGACCTTGTCAACAGCCTTTTGAAAGTCCAAATACACCACATCCACTGGTTCTCCCTTGTCCACTCTGCTAGTTACATCCTCAAAAAATTCCAGAAGATTCGTCAAGCATGATTTCCCTTTCATAAATCCATGCTGACTTGGTCTGATCCTGTCACTGCTTTCCTAAGACGCTGCTATTTCATCCTTAATGATTGATTCCACCATTTTCCCCACTACTGATGTCAGGCTAACCGGTCTATAATTACCAGTTTTCTCTCTCCCTCCTTTTTTAACAAGTGTTGTTACATTAGCTACTCTCCAGTCCATAGGAACTGATCCAGAGTCCATAGACTGTTGGAAAATGATCACCAATGCATCCACTATTTCTAGGGCCACTTCCTTAAGTACTCTGGGATGCAGACTATAAGGCCCCGAGGATTTATCAGCCTTCAATCCCATCAATTTCCCCAACACAATTTCCCGCCTAATAAGTATATCCTTCAGTTCCTCCTTCTCACTAGACCCACTGTCCCAGAGTACATTCGGAAGATTATTTGTGTCTTCCTTTGTGAAGACAGAATCGAAGTATTTGTTGAATTGGTCTGCCATTTCTTTGTTCCCCATTATAAATTCACCTAAATTCAACTGCAAGGGACCTATGTTTATCATCACTAATCTTTTTCTCTTCACATCTTTATAGAAGCTTTTGCTGTCAGCTTTTATGTTCCCTGCAAGCTTCCTCCTGTACTCTATTTTCCCTCTCTTAATTAAACCCTTAGTCTTCCTCTGTTGAATTCTAAATTTCTCCCAGTCCTCAGGTTTGTTGCTTTTTCTGGCCAATTTATATGCCTCTTCCTTGGATTTAACACTATCCTTAATTTCCCTTGTTAGCCACGGTAGAGCCACCTTCCCTGTTTTATTTTTACTCCAGACAGGGATGTACAATTGCTGAAGTTCATCCATGTGATCCTTAAATAGTTTGCCATTGCTTATTCACCGTCAACCCTTTAAATATCCTTTGCCAGTCTATTCCAGCCAATCAACGCCTCATAGCGTCGAAGTTACCTTTCCTTAAGTTCAGGACCTCAGTTTCCGAATTAACTGTGACACTCTCCATCCTAATAAAGAATTCTACCATATTATGGTCACTCTTCCCCAAGGGGCCTCGCACAACAAGATTGCTAATTAATCCCTTCTCATTACACAAGACCCAGTCTAGGCTGGCCAGCTCGCTAGTTGGTTCCTCGACATATTGGTCGAGAAAACCATCCCTAATACACTCCAGGAAATCCTCCTCCACTGCATTGCTACCAGTTTGGTTAGCCCAATCAATATGTAGATTAAAGTCACCCATGCTAACTGCTGTACCTTTATTGCACACATCCCTTATTTCTTGTTTGATGCTGCCCCCAACCTCACTACTACTGTTTTGTGGTCTGTACACAACTCCTACTACTGTTTTCTGCCCTTTGGAATTCCGCAGCTCTATCCATAATGATTCCACATCATCCAGGCTAATGTCCCTCCTTACGATTGCATTAATTTCCTCTTTAACCAACAACGCCACCCCGCCTCCTTTCCCTCTCTGTCTATCCTTCCTAAATGTTGAATACCCCTGGATGTTGAGTTCCCAGCCTTGGTCACCCTGGAGGTGCAGGCTGTGATGGTGGGACACTGGGTATCCCAAGATGCATTTCCTGACCGCGACTCGGACCCGCGACCTCGGAAGGTGTGAACCCATGGAAGGTTGCCGAGGAGCTAATGGAGGGTTCTGGCTGTGTGATGCCCTGTGATATGCCATGATCGATATCGCTGTCAGCATTCTCCTGAGCACTCATTTCCATGGACCCCTCCCCCACCACGCCTGCCTTGGTCTGGAGCGCACGCATCTGGATCCTCAGGATCTTGAGGAATGTTGTCTTCTTCTGCAAAAGACAACACAACAGTCAAATGGTTAGCAGCACAGGAGGGGGTAGGATGGGTGGCATGAGTAGTCTCATGCGTTGCAGGCCAGTCAGCAGGTTGATTTGAAGGGCCACTATGCATTTTAATGACTCACCCTCACCCTCGCGTGTGGGTCCAGCTTGTGCAGAGCTGATTCTTTTTCTGCCGGTGCGAGTCAGCAAGGCAGCAACCCTCTGTTCCAGGGGTGTCCATTGGTGCTGATTTGGTGGACCTCCTCCTACTCTAGTTCTCTCCCTCTTGTGGGCCAATTTCTTTTGCAAAGATGAAAATATTAATTGTTAGACATGGTGCGCTTCTGATGGGTGGGACACACAGATGGTCACATTTTCCACTGCAATTCAATTTAAAGATGAAGATGTTACTTACACTCACTACTTGACCAATATCCTGCCATTTCTTCTTGCACTGGCTTCCAGATCTTGCGGTGTTGACCCCAGCGGAGAATTCTTCAGCAACGAGTTTCCACCTTTTTCTCATTTCCTTGGGTGAGACCTTTGACGGACCACTCTTGCTGATATCCAGCTCCAGCCATTTTTCCTCAATAACCGTTACTAATTTCTCCACTTCCTCATGGAGGAAATTCATGGTTCTTCTTGCACGCTCTTGCGCCACTCGTCTATTGGACTTAAACGCAGCTAATGTTCAAAGATCACACTTGCACCTCTCTTACACCTATTCAGTACTCCTTTTCACACCCTCAGACATAGAAAAATCAATATTCAGAACTCACTTTTATATATGCTCCATAGCCACTTATTCTGAGGACACTCTCCCTTTAATTGGCCAATTGCCAAGCTTCCTGTTGCACTGCGCATGCGCGCAGACTGGAGCACAAATTGCACATGCGCGCACACTGAAACAGTCATGCGTGCCCCTGCCGGCACTGCACGACACGCTGGGCCCAAGCCCCGCCCCCCGCCGGCTGCGCTGAGCAAGCACGGCCGAAGCTCTGCCCCTGCCCCCCCCCCCCACACCCCACACCCCACACTCTGCTGCACGACGCCGATGGATGCGAATGATGAGGGAGCGGCCAAATTCACAGGTAGATTTTTGGCGCTTTTTCTCCTCCAGGAAGTCGCGCACCACATCGAGATATGCCGCTCAAAGGGCCATAGTCTCAGACTAAGGGGTCACCCATTTAAAACTGAGATGCGGAGGAATTTCTTCTCTCAGAGGGTTGTAAATCAATGGAATTCTCTGCCCCAGAGAGCTGTGGAGGCTATTGAATTGAATATATTTAAGGCGGAGATAGACAGATTTTTGTAAGATAAAGGAATAAAGGGTAATGGGGAGCGGGCAGGGAAGTGGAGCTGAGTCCAGGATCAGATCAGCCATGATCTTATTAAATGGCGGAGCAGGCTTGATAGGCCAGGTGGCCTGCTCCTGGCCCTATTTCTTATGTTCTTAAGTTCTTATGATCAGTGCACAGCGTACAGTCATCTTGTGGTTATAGTACTGGACTAGCAACTCAGAGGTTGTGAGTTCAAATCTCACCGTGGCAAGTTGTGAAATTGATTTCTCATAAATCTGGGAATTTGTGGGTTCGCACCAGTAAAGAAAGCAATGACTGTGAAATATGCTGTATTATTGTCACAGCTAATTGATTCCTGATGTTCTTCAGGATTTGCCGAAATGTGATTCCAGTCCCGCACTATGTGGTTGACTGTTACCCTCAGAGCAATAAAGTTGCGCAATAAATAGTGCTGTGACAGTGTTGCCCACATCCCAAAAACAAGCAAATAAGAACAAGATCAACACTCATGTTCAGGCAACTCAGATTCTAGTTCTCAGAGATTAAAGAAAGTATTGCAATTTTCTATTAAAAAATTCATATATTGTTTAGGTAATTTACCGACAACCTTTCACAGTGGCACAGTTTGATTTGCTTTTGGAAGATGTATTTATTACTGTTTTATTCTTCCTTGTCTTATAATTATGTATTGTAATTATATATCCATTCTGGATGAAACAACTCAGTTTGGCACCCACCAGTATATGAAGGGCCGGATTTTGCATTCCCCATGACTGCGTATGCAGTCGTAAGCCTTGTAAAAGGTCCTGCAAGCTCCAGGTTTCCATGTGCGCTGTGTAAACGTGAAAACCCGGAACTTGTGATCTGTCAAGGCTCTAGAGTTGAGCTATTTACCCAACTACTGCCCAGCAAATGCCCAAAAAACCCTTACACCTAAAAGCGGGTGTAGGGCCTGCTTTCACCAGCATAAGGGTTAATCTAAATGTTAAATTCAAAATTGAAAAAATAAAAAATCATACACATTTAAAATTAGTTTATGTAAATTTTAGCCCCGATTAAAATGTTTGAAATTACTTTCTTTAAATTAATTTTTTATTATAAATGCTTCATTAAAGGGACTTCTAATTAAATTTGAAAATGGGAATATTTATTTTCATTCCAGATGTGTAAATGATTTCATTATTTAGGGATTCCTCATGCTTTTTCGGAATCCATTTGTAAATGGAATCCCTATAAGCATATGAGGAATCCTCCTTTCTGATAGGAAGACCTGCCCAAGTGATTCCAGGGATGCTTCTAAACCGCCTGCATCCCTGTGATCTGTGGGCCTGCAGACCCAGGACGCAAAGTCTCCGAGCCCAGGAGCCAACAGTACTCCGGAGGTACACCTCCGACCGCAAATTCCGGCCCATATGAAGAATTATGCCTTAAGTCACTGCTGATAGCTTCAGGCAAATTTATATTCAAATCTGTGGCATAATCCAAGTTTACAATTTAAATGCATACAACCAAATTCGATGGGCTGCTCTATTGTTTTTCTTATTTTAATACCGACTCTGGTATCTGCACACATGCTACATATGTATACATGTTAGATGGTGCATGCTTGTATATACATGTTAGATAGTGTATATTTTATGTTTGTTAAAGAAAAGTCAGAAAGACAAGTACAAGGCCTCCTGGCAACACCCTCGCTCCATGTAGTGGCATCTGCTAGACTACGTCATCTTCCAAGGGAGGGACCGCAAGGACATCCACATCACATGCGTCATGACAGAAGATGACGACTGCTGGACTGACCACCGTCTAATCCATTCTGTTATCTCCATTAATGTAGCCTCAAAACAATGGGGGCAACAGAAATGCTGCCGGATAAAGATCAACGCTGAAGCACTCAAAGACCCTGCAAAGAAAGCCCTATTCAGCCAACGCCTCACAGCCAATCTGACGACCTCCAATGAATCGGAGCCGTAGAGTGTCCGTAGTGCCTGGTCTGCCCTCGTCCACCATAATTAGCCACTTGTGAAGAGACTTTTGGTTACTCTACCAGAAAACATCAAAACTGGTTTGATGAGAACGACCAGGAGATCCATGAGCTAGTAAACGGCAAACACAAGGCATTTCTGAATTGGAAACAAATCCATGACTCGAGTGAAAGAAAACAGACCTACAAAACACTCATGACCTAAAGAACAACTGGTGGGTGGAAAAAGCGTAGGAGATCCAGCATCTAGCCAACAATCATGACGTGCATGGATTTTTTTAGCGCAGTCAAGTCTACCTACGGCCCAAGCACTCAAGGTCCTATTCCACAGAGCCAAGGACGGAGATGTGCTCATCAAGGACAGAGAGACAGTCAGTGCCCGCTGGAAGGAGCATTTCAAGGATCTCCTCAACCTTGACTCCATTCCACTGAACACTACGCGTCACCACCTTGGCACAATCCCAGCCCAGCATGAGGTTGAAAGGTCATCCGACAACTGAAAAACAACAAGGCCTCAGGAGCAGATGGCAGACTGGAGCAAACTCCAGTGAATAAAGGCCCAGTTGATCCAGTCTCTCTGTGTGAGTCCTCACTAAGACCCTGTACAACTTCAGTAAGACCTCCTTGCTCCTATACTCAAATCCCCTAGCTATGAAGGTCAACATACCATTTGCCTTCTTTACCGCCTGCTGTACCTGCATGCTCACTTTCAGTGACTGATGAACCATGACACCCAGGTCTCATTGCACCTCCCCTTTTTTTAATCTGCCGCCATTCAGATAATATTCTGCCTTCGTGTTTTTACCCCCAAAATGGAAAACCTCACATTTATCCACATTATACTGCACCTGCCATGTATTTGCCCACTCACCTAACCTGTCCAAGTCACCCTGCAGCCTCTTAGCATCCTCCTCACAGCTCACACCGCCACCCAGTTTAGTGTCATGCGCAAACTTGGATATATTACACTCAATTCCTTCATCTAAATCGTTAATGTATATTGTAAAGAGCTGGCGTCCCAGCACTGAGCCCTGCGGCACCCCACTAGTCACTGCCTGCCATTCTGAAAAGGACCCGTTTATCCCGACTCTCCGCTTCCTGTCTGCCAACCAGTTCTCTATCCACGTCAGTACAATACCCCCAATACCATGCGCTTTGATTTTGCACACCAAACTCTTGTGCGGGACCTTGTCAAAAGCCTTTTGAAAGTCCAAATACACCACATCCACTGGTTCTCCCTTGTCCACTCTGCTAGTTACATCCTCAAAAAATTCCAGAAGATTCGTCAAACATGATTTCCACTTCATAAATCCATGCCGATTTGGTCCGATCCTGTCACTGCTTTCCAAATACGCTGCTATTTCATCCTTAATGAGTGATTCCAACATTTTCCCCACTATTGATGTCAGGCTAACCGGTCTATAATTACCCGTTTTCGCTCTCCCTCCCTTTTTAAAAAGTAGTGTTACATTAGCTACTCTCCAGTCCATAGGAACTGACCCAGAGTTGATAGACTGATGGAAAATGATCACCAATGCATCCACTATTTTTAGGGCCACTTCCTTGAGCACTCTGGGATGCAGACTATCAGGCACCGGCGAATTATCGGCCTTCAATCCCATCAATTTCCCTAACACAATTTCCCGCCTAATAAGGATATCCTTCAGTTCCTCCTTCTCACTAGACCACTATCCCCTAGTGCAATCAGACGGTTATTTGGTCTTCCTTCGTGAAGACAGAACTGAAGTATTGGTTCAATTGGTCTGCCATTTCTTTGTTCCCCATTATAAATTCACCTGAATCCGACTGCAAGGGACCTACGTTTGTCTTCACTAATCTTTTTCTCTTCACATATTTATAGAAGCTTTTGCAGTCAGTTTTTATGTTCCCTGCAAGCTTCCTCTCGTACTCTATTTTTCCCCTCTTAATTAAACCCTTAGTCATCCTCTGTTGAATTCTAAATTTCTCCCAGTCTGCACATTTGTTGCTTTTTTTAGCCAATTTATATGCCTCTTCCTTGGCTTTAACACTATCCTTAATTTCCCTTGTTAGCCATGGTTGAGTAACCTTCCCCGTTTTATTTTTACTCCAGACAGGGATGTACAATTTCTGAAGTTCATCCATGTGATCTTTAAATGTTTGCCATTACTTATCCACCGTCAACTCTTTAAGTATCTTTTGCCAGTGTATTCTAGCCAATTCACACCTCGAAAGGTCGAAGTTACCTTTCCTTAAGTTCAGGACCCTAGTTTCCGAATTAACTTTGTCACTCTCCATTTTAATAAGGAATTCTACCATATTATGGTCTCTCTTCCCCAAGGGGCCTCGCACAAGATTGCTAATTAGTCCCTTCTCATTACACATCACCCAGTCTAGAATGGCCAGCTCTCTGGTTGGTTCCTCGACATATTGGTCTAGAAAACCATCCCTAATACACTCCAGGAAATCCTCCTCCACCGCATTGCTACCAGTTAGATTAGTCCAATCAACATGTAGATTAATGTCGCCCATGATTATTGCTGTACCTTTATTGCTCACCTCCCTTGTTTTTTGTTTGATTCTGTCCCCAACCTCACTACTACTATTTGGTGGTCTGTACACAACTCCCACTAGCGTTTTCTGCCCTTTGCTATTCCGTAGCTCCACCCATACCGATTCCATATCATTCAAGCTAATGTCCTTCCTTACAATTGCATTGATTTCCCCTTTAACCAGCAATGCCACCCCGCCTCCTTTTCCTTTCTGTCTATCCTTCCTAAATGCTGAATACCCTTGGATGTTGAGTTCCCAGCCTTGGTCCCCCTGGAGCCATTTCTCCGTGATGCCAGTCACATCGGATCTGTTAACTGCTATCTGCGCAGCTAATTCATCCACCATATTCCGAATACTCCTCGCATTGAGGCACAGAGATATCAGGCTTGTCTTTTTAACACACTTTGCCCCTTTAGAATTTTGGTGTAATGTGGCCCTTTTTATTTTTTGCCTTGGATTTCTCTGCCCTCCACTTTTACTATTCTCCTTTCTATCTTTTGCTTCTGAATCCATTTTATTTCCCTCAGTCTCCCTGCATAGGTTCCCATCCCCCTGCCATATTAGTTTAACTCCTCCCCAACAGCACTAGCAAACACTCTCCCTCGGACATTAGTTCCGGTCCTGCCCAGATGCAGACCATCCGGTTTGTACTGGTCCCACCTCTCCCAGAACCGGTTCCAATGCCCCAGGAATTTGAATCCCTCCCTTATGCACCACTGCTCAAGTTACGTATTCATCTGAGCTATCCTGCAATTCCTACTCTGACTAGCACGTGAGATTACTACTTTTGAGGTCCTACTTTTTAATTCAACTCCTAAATTCGTCTCGTGGGACCTCATCCCGTTTTTTACCTATATCATTTACCTATATGCACCATATCAACTGGCTGTTCACCCTCCATTTTCAGAATGTCCTGCATCTGCTCCGAGACATCCTTGACCCTTGCACCAGGGAGGCAACATACCATCCTGGAGTCTCGGTTCTGGCCGCAGTAACGCCTATCTATTCCCCTTACAATTGAATCCCCTATCACTATCGCTCTCCCACTCTTTTTCCTGCCCTCTTGTGCAGCAGAGCCAGCCACGGTGCCATGAACTTGGCTGCTGCTGCTCTCCCCTGATGACTCATCCCCCTCAGCAGTACTCAAAGTGGTGTATCTGTTTTGCAGGAGGATGACCACAGGGGACCCCTGCACTACCTTCCTTCCACTGCTCTTCCTGTTGGTCTTCCATTCCCTATCTGGCTGTGTACCCTTTACCTGCGTTAAGACCAACTCGCTAAGCGTGCTATTCACGTCATTTTCAGCATCGTGGATGCTCCAGAGTTCATCCACCCTCAGCTCCAGTGTCATAATGCGATCCGTCAGACTCTGCAGGTGGATACACTTCCCGCACAGGTAGTCATCAGGGACACTGGAAGCGTCCCTGAGTTCCCAAATAGTATAGGAGGAGCATAACACGTGTCCGAGCTGCCCTGCCATGACTTAAGCCTCAGATTCACTTAATTGGGCAACAACAATATTAAAAGTTACTTACTGATAAAGAAAGGAAAAAGAAAAACTACTCAGCAATCACCAGCCAATCACTTACCCCTTTGGCTGTGACGTCACCTTTCGATTTCTTTCCACTTCTTTTTTTCCTCCCTGCTGCAGCTGCACGAGCTGGGCCTCTCTGACGCTGCTCCCGCCTCTCCGAACTCCCCGAACTGCCACCACGTTGGGCCTTTTATAGACCTGCCTCCGACGCTGCTCCCGCCTCTCCAAACTCCGAACATCCCCCAAATAAATCCAGAGTCTAGAACCCAAGGGAGTGGGAGCGATTCGAACCGCTCAAGTAGATCAGAGGTGAACCTGACTCCCGGGACCACCCCTTACAACAGTGAGGGAGTCCTCATTTTCAGGAGAGAAATTGGAGCGAGAAAATAAGAAATTAGACATTAAATGAGCAACTGAAGATCACGGAGAGGAAAAGAAAGCAAGTAAGTTTCTACTGAGCTGCATTACTAGCATGGCCTCAATGCAGGAAAAAATTTCCACCTACACTTTACAGCTCTGTGATTGACTTTTCTTTAACAAACATAAAATATACTTGCAAACATGCACCATCTGACATGTATACATATGTAGCATGTGTGAACATACCAGAGTTGGTATTAAAATAAGAAAAACAATAGAGCAGTCCATCGAATTTGGTTCTAGGCACTTAAATTGTAAACTTGGATTATGCCACAGATTTGAATATAAATATCTTTTCTTAGGCAGTCCCCCGGAGTCGAGGATGACTTGATTCCACACTAAAATGAGTTCTAAGGTGACTGATGAGACCAATGCAGGATCTACAGTCTCTGTCACAGGTGGGGCAGATGGTGGTTGGAGGGACGGGTGTATGGGGTGCTTGATTTGTCGTACGCTCCTTCCGCTGTTTGTACTTGGCTTCCACGTGCTCCCGGCGAAGAGTCTCGAAGTGCTTGGCATCTTCTTGGATGCTCCTCCTCCACTTTGAGCGGTCTTGGGCCAGGGATTCCCAAGAGTCGATGGGGATATTTCATTTTTTCAAGGAGGATTTGAAGGTGTCCTTGAAGCTTTTTCTCTGCCCACCTGGGACTCGCCATGCTGTGCCGAAGCTCGGAGTAGAGTGCTTGTTTCGGGAGTCTAGTATTGGGCATGTGGACAATGTGGCCTGCCCACTGGAGCTGGTCGAGCGTGGTCAATGCCTCGATGCTGGAGGTGTTGGCCTGAGAGAGAATGCTGATGTTGGTGCGAATCCTGGTCTTCAAACACTCTTTTCCTCAGGCGACCGAAGGCTGCACTGGCAAAGTGAAGGCAGTGTTGGACTTAGTCATCGATGTCTGCTCTTGCTCCCAAGGTATGGCTAGTGGTCCACATTGTCCAAGGTCTCATTGTGGATCTTGATAACCAGGGAGCAGTACTGTGTGGTGGGGACTGGTTGGTAGAGGACCTTTGTCTTACTGATGTTTAATGTGAGGCCCAGACTCTCGTATGCTTCAGTGAAGATGTCAACGATGGTTTGGAGTTCAGACTCCGAGTGTGCACAAACACAAGTGTTATCTGCATATTGTAACTCAATGACAGAGGTTGGAGTAACCTTGGATCTGGACTGAAGACGTTGGAGGTTGAACAATTTCCCGCTTGTCCTGCAGATTAACTCCATTCCAGCGGGGTGCTTGTTAAGGATGAGATGAAACAATGCAGCGAGGAAGATTGACCAGAGTGTTGGTGCGATGACACAGATTTGCTTGACCCCCGTCTACACTTGTATTGGGTCTGTGGTGGATCCATTGGTAAGAATCACGGCTTGCATGCCATTGTGAAGCAGGCGGAGGATGGTGACAAATTTTTTGAGGACAGCCGAATTTGAGGAGGACACTCCATAATCCCTCGCAGTTGACTGAGTCGACGGCCTTTGTGAGGTCAAAGAAAGCCATGTACAGAGGTTGATGCTTCTCCCTACATTTTTCTTGGATTTGTCGTGCGGTGAAAATCATATTCGTTGTGCCTCTAAGTGGGCGGAATCCGCATTGCGACTCTAGGAAGAGCTCTTCAGTCACTGGGAGGAGATGATTGAGGAGGATTCTTGCGATGATTTTCCTTGCGGCAGACAGCAGGAAAACTCCTCTGTAATTACCGCAGTCGGATTTGTCCCCTTTCTTGAAGATGGTCACGATTACGGTGTCTCTGAGATCCCTTGGCATGCTCGCCTCCTTCCAGATAAGAGAGATGAGGTCATGGATTCGCGCCAAGAGTACTTCTCCGCCATGCTTTAGTACTTCAGCGGGGATACCGTCTGCTCCTGAGGCCTTGTTGTTTTTCAGTTGTCGGATGGCCTTTTCAACCTCATGCTGGGCTGGGATTGTGCCAAGATGGTGACGCGTAGTTTTCTGTGAAATGGAGTCAAGGTTGAGGAGATCCTTGAAATGCTCCTTCCAGCAGGCACTGACTGTCTCTCTGTCCTTGATGAGCACATCTCCGTCCTTGGCTCTGTGGAATAGGACCTTGAGTGCTTGGGCCGTAGGTAGACTTGACTGCGCTAAAAAAATCCATGCACGTCATGATTGTTGGCTAGATGCTGGATCTCCTACGCTTTTTCCACCCACCAGTTGTTCTTTAGGTCATGAGTGTTTTGTAGGTCTGTTTTCTTTCACTCGAGTCATGGATTTGTTTCCAATTCAGAAATGCCTTGTGTTTGCCGTTTACTAGCTCATGGATCTCCTGGTCGTTCTCATCAAACCAGTTTTGATGTTTTCTGGTAGAGTAACCAAAAATCTCTTCACAGGTGGCTAATTATGGTGGACGAGGGCAGACCAGGCACTACGGACACTCTACGGCTCCGATTCATTGGAGGTCGTCAGATTGGCTGTGAGGCGTTGGCTGAATAGGGCTTTCTTTGCAGGGTCTTTGAGTGCTTCAGCGTTGATCTTTATCCGGCAGCATTTCTGTTGCCCCCACTGTTTTGAGGCTACATTAATGGAGATAACAGAATGGATTAGACTGTGGTCAGTCCAGCAGTCGTCATCTTCTGTCATGACGCGTGTGATGTGGATGTCTTTGCGGTCCCTCCCTCGGAAGATGACGTAGTCTAGCAGATGCCACTACATGGAGCGAGGGTGTTGCCAGGAGGCCTTGTACTTGTCTTTCTGACTTTTCTTTAACAAACATAAAATATACACCATCTAACATGTATACACAAGCATGCACCATCTAACATGTATATATATGTAGCATGTGTGCAGATACCAGAGTCGGTATTAAAATAAGAAAAACAATAGAGCAGTCCATCGAATTTGGTTGTATGCATTTAAATTGTAAACTTGGATTATGCCACAGATTTGAATATAAATTTGCCTGAAGCTATCAGCAGTGACGTAAGGCATAACTCTTCATATGGGCCGGAATTTGCGGTCGGAGGTGTACCTCCGGAGTACTGTTGGCTGCTGGGCTCGGAGACTTTGCGTCCTGGGTCTGCAGGCCCACAGATCACAGGGATGCAGGCGGTTTAGAAGCATCCCTGGAATCACTTGGGCAGGTCTTCCTATCAGAAAGGAGGATTCCTCATATGCTTATCGGGATTCCATTTACAAACGGATTCCGAAAAAGCATATGAGGAATCCCCAAATAATGAAATAATTTACACATCTGGAATGAAAATAAATATTTCCATTTTCAAATTTAATTAGAAGTCCCTTTAATGAAGCGTGTATAATAAAAAATTAATTTAAACAAAGTAATTTGAAACATTTTAATCTGGGCTAAAATTTACATAAACTAATTTTAAATGTGTATGATTTCATATTTTTTCAATTTTGAATTTAACATTTATATGCTGGTGAAAGCAGGCCCTACACCCGCTTTTAGGTGTAAGGGTTTTTTGGGCATCTGCTGGGCAGTAGTTGGGTAAATAGCTCAACTCTAGAGCCTTGACAGATCGCAAGTTCCGGGTTTTCACGTTTACACAGCGCACGTGGAAACCTGGAACTTGCAAAGCCTTTTACAAGGCTTACGACTGCATATGCAGTCATGGGGAATGCAAAATCCGGCCCTTCATATACTGGTGGGTGCCAAACTGAGTTGTTTCATCCAGAATGGATATATAATTACAATACATAATTATAAGACAAGGAAGAATAAAACAGTAATAAATACATCTTCCAAAAGCAAATCAAACTGTGCCATTGTGAAAGGTTGTCGGTAAATTACCTAAACAATATATGAATTCTTTAATAGAAAATTGCAATACTTTCTTTAATCTCTGAGAACTAGAATCTGAGTTGCCTGAACATGAGTGTTGATCTTGTTCTTATTTGCTTGTTTTTGGGATGTGGGCAACACTGTCACAGCACTATTTATTGCGCAACTTTATTGCTCTGAGGGTAACAGTCAACCACATAGTGCGGGACTGGAATCACATTTCGGCAAATCCTGAAGAACATCAGGAATCAATTGGCTTGTGACAATAATACAGCATATTTCACAGTCATTGCTTTCTTTACTGGTGCGAACCCACAAATTCCCAGATTTATGAGAAATCAATTTCACAACTTGCCACGGTGAGATTTGAACTCACAACCTCTGAGTTGCTAGTCCAGTACTATAACCACAAGATGACTGTACGCTGTGCACTGATCATAAGATCTTAAGAACATAAGTAATAGGACCAGGAGCAGGCCACCTGGCCTATCAAGCCTGCTCCGCCATTTAATAAGATCATGGCTGATCTGATCCTGGACTCAGCTCCACTTCCCTGCCCGCTCCCCATTACCCTTTATTCCTTTATCTTTCAAAAATCTGTCTATCTCCGCCTTAAATATATTCAATTAACCAGCCTCCACAGCCCTCTGAGGCAGAGAATTCCATTGATTTACAACCCTCTGAGAGAAGAAATTCCTCCTCATCTCAGTTTTAAATGGGCGGCCCCTTATTCTGAGACTATGGCCCCAAATTTCCCCAGCCGCTTTGAGCGGCGTATCTTGATGTGGTGCGCGACTTCCTGGAGGAGAAAAAGCGGCAAAAAATCTACCTGTGAATTTGGCCGCTCCCTTGTTGTTCGCATCCATCGGCGTCGTGCAGCAGAGTGTGGGGTGTGGGGGGGGGGGCGGGGGCAGAGCTTCGGCCGTGCTTGCTCACGCAGCCGGCGGGGGCGGGACTTGGGCCCAGCGTGTCGTGCAGTGCCGGCAGGGGCACGCATGACTGTTTCAGTGTGCGCGTATGTGCAATTTGCACTCCAGTCTGTGCGCATGCGCAGTGCAACAGGAAGCTTGGCAATCGGCCAATTAAAGGGAGAGCGTCCTCAGAATAACTGGCTATGGAGAATATATAAAGGTGAGTTCTGAATATTGATTTTTGTATGTCTGAGGGAGTGAAACGGAGTGCTGAATAGGTGCAAGAGAGGTGCAAGTATGGTCTTTGAACATTACCTGCGTTTAAGTCCAATAAACGAGTGGTGCAAGAGCGTGCAAAAAGAACCATGAATTTCCTCCATGAGGAAGTGGAGAAATTAGTAATGGTTATTGAGGAAAAATGGCTGGAGCTGGATATCAGCAAGAGTGGTCCATCAAAGGTCTCACCCAAGGAAATGAGGAAAAGGTGGAACCTCGTTGCAGAAGAATTCTCCGCTGGGGTCAACACCGCAAGATCTGGAAGCCAGTGCAAGATGAAATGGCAGGACATTGGTCAAGTAGTGAGTGTAAGTAATATTTTCATCTTTAAATTGAAGTGCAGTGGAAAATGTGACCATCTGTATGTGTCCCACCCATCAGAAGCGCACCATGTCTGACAATTAATATTTTCATCTTTGCAGAAGAAATTGGCCCACAACAAGAGGGAGAGAACTAGAATAGGAGGAGTCCGCCAAATCTGCACCAACTGACACCCCTGGAACAGAGGGTTGCTGCCTTGCTGACTCGCACCGGCAGAAAAAGAATCAGCTCTGTGCAAGCTGGACCCACACGCGAGGGTGAGGGTGAGTCATTAAAATGCATAGTGGCCCTTCAAATCAACCTGCTGACTGGCCTGCAACGCATGAGACTACTCATGCCACCCATCCTGCCCCCGCCTGTGCTGCTAACCATTTGACTGTTGTGTTGTCTTTTGCAGAAGAAGACGACACTCCTCAAGATCCTGAGGATCCAGATGCATGCGCTCCAGACCAAGACGGGCGGGGGGGAGGAGGGGTCCATGGAAATGAGTGCTCAGGAGAATGCTGACAGCGATATCGATCATGGCATATCACAGGGCATCACACAGCCAGAACCCTCCATTAGCTCCTTGGCAACCTTCCATGGGTTCACACCTTCCGAGGTCGCGGGTCTGAGTCGCGGTCAGGAAATGCATCTTGGGACACCCAGTGTCCCACCATCACAGCCTGCACCTCCAAGGTGACCAAGGCTAGGAACTCAACATCCAGGAGTATTCAACATTTACGAAGGATCGGCAGAGAGGAAAAAGAGGCGGGGTGGCGTTGCAGGTTAAAGAGGAAATTAATGCAATCGTAAGGAGGGACATTAGCCTGGATGATGTGGAATCATTATGGGTAGAGCTGCGGAATTCCAAAGGGCAGAAAACGCTAGTAGGAATTGTGTACAGACCACCAAACAGTAGTAGTGAGGTTGGGGGCAGCATCAAACAAGAAATAAGGGATGTGTGCAATAAAGGTACAGCAGTTAGCATGGGTGACTTTAATCTACATATTGATTGGGCCAACCAAACTGGTAGTAATGCGGTGGAGGAGGATTTCCTGGAGTGTATTAGGGATGGTTTTCTAGACCAATATGTCGAGGAACCAACTAGCGAGCTGGCCAGCCTAGACTGGGTCTTGTGTAATGAGAAGGGATTAATTAGCAATCTTGTTGTGTGAGGCCCCTTGGGGAAGAATGACCTTAATATATTAGAATTCTTTATTAGGATGGAGAGTGTCACAGTTAATTCAGAAACTGAGGTCCTGAACTTAAGGAAAGGTAACTTCGACGCTATGAGGCGTGAATTGGCTTGAATAGACTGGCAAAGGATACTTAAAGGGTTGACGGTGGATAAGCAATGGCAAACATTTAAAGATCACATGGATGAACTTCAGCAAATGTACATCCCTGTCTGGAGTAAAAATAAAACAGAGAAAGTGGCTCAACCGTGGCTAACAAGGGAAATTAAGGATAGTGTTAAATCCAAGGAAGAGGCATATAAATTGGCCAGAAAAAGCAACAAACCTGAGGACTGGGAGAAATTTAGAATTCAACAGAGGAAGACTAAGGGTTTAATTAAGAGAGGGAAAATAGAGTACAGGAGGAAGCTTGCAGGGAACATAAAAGCTGACAGCAAAAGCTTCTATAAAGATATGAAGAGAAAAAGATTAGTGAAGATAAACGTAGGTCCCTTGCAGTCGGATTCAGGTGAATTTATAATGGGGAACAAAGAAATGGCAGACCAATTCAACAAATACTTCGATTCTGTCTTCACGAAGGAAGACACAAATAATCTTCCGAATGTACTCTGGGACAGTGGGTCTAGTGAGAAGGAGGAACTGAAGGATATCCTTATTTGGCGGGAAATTGTGTTAGGGAAATTGATGGGATTGAAGGCTGATAAATCCCCGGGGCCTTATAGTCTGCATCCCAGAGTACTTCAGGAAGTGGCCCTAGAAATAGTGGATGCATTGGTGATCATTTTCCAACAGTCTATCGACTCTGGATCGGTTCCTATGGACTGGAGAGTAGCTAATGTAACAACACTTGTTAAAAAAGGAGGGAGAGAGAAAATGGGTAATTATAGACCGGTTAGCCTGACATCAGTAGTGGGGAAAATGTTGGAATCAATCATTAAGGATGAAATAGCAGCGTATTTGGAAAGCAGTGACAGGATTGTGCAAAATCAAAGCGCATGGTGTTGGGGGTAATGTACTGACGTGGATAGAGAACTGGTTGGCAGACAGGAAACAGAGTGTCGGGATAAACGGGTCCTTTTCAGAATGGCAGGCAGTGACTAGTGTGGTGCCGCAGGGCTCAGTGCTGGGACCCCAGCTCTTTACAATATATATATTAACGATTCAGATGAAGGAATTGAGTGTAATATCTCCAAGTTTGCGGATGACACTAAACTGGGTGGCGGTGTGAGTTGTGAGGAGGATGCTAAGAGGCTGCAGGGTGACTTGGACAGGTTAGGTGAGTGGGCAAATGCATGGCAGATGCAGTATAATGTGGATAAATGTGAGGTTATCCATTTTGGGGGCAAAAACACGAAGGCAGAATATTATCTGAATGGCGGCAGATTAGGAAAAGGGGAGGTGCAACGAGACCTGGGTGTCATGGTTCATCAGTCACTGAAAGTGGGCATGCAGGTACAGCAGGTGGTGAAGAAGGCAAATGGTATGTTGGCCTTCATAGCTAGGGGATTTGAGTATAGGAGCAGGGAGGTCTTACTGCAGTTGTGCAGGCACTTACTGAGGCCTCACCTGGAATATTGTGTTCAGCTTTGGTCTCCTAATCTGAGGAAGGACGTTCTTGCTGTTGAGGGAGTGCAGCGAAGGTTCACCAGACTGATTCCAGGGATGGCTGGACTGTCATATGAGGAGAGACTGGATCAACTTGGCCTTTATTCACTGGAGTTTAGAAGGATGAGAGGGGATCTCATAGAAACTGTCATGTATCTTACATTATTATATATAACTGTATCCTAACATGCTATACATGACTGTAATAAGATATAACCTGTAACCACCAGCATACCTTACCACCAGGGGTGCACTTGTAAGAGACAGTTATATAAAGACAGGTCTCAGGCAAGTGCAGCATTCCAGATCTGTGAAATAAAGGTGCAGGTCCAGAGTGACCTTGACTTCACTACATGCCTCGTGTGAATCTGTACTGAGGGGACAGGACTTTACAGTGGCGACGGGTTACGGGATTACAGAATCCACAGAATGGCGAACAACGGATCGGATGAAAAGTACAATGCGGGAGACAATTGGGAGGACTTTATAGAAAGGCTCCAGCAAAGCTTTGTAACCATAGACTTGTTAGGCAACGATAAGGCAGACAAGAGAAGAGCCCATCTCTTGACCAGCTGTGGCTCGAAAACATATGCTTTCATGAAGGATCTGTTGGCACCTGAGAAACCAGCAAGCAAGTCGTTTGAAGAATTGAGCACACTGGTAAGAGACCACCTGAAGCCAGCGAGCAGCCTACACATGGCCAGACACAAGTTCTACAACTACAGATGCTGTGTGGGCCAGAGCATACCCGACTTTGTGGCGGAACTTCGGAGGTTGGCTAGTTTATGTGAGTTCTCCGATGAACTGAGGAAAGAAATGCTGAGAGACTTTTTCATTGAAGGAATAGGCCATGCAGGCATATTCCGAAAGCTCATACAGACCAAGAACCTGACCTTAGAGGCAGCAGCACTGGTTGCACAGACATTCTTGGTAGGGGAAGAAGAAACGAGGTTGATTTACAATGCAGGTACTACAGCTAACGAAATATCGGAAGAAGAAGTTCACAGCACTAAACAAGCTGCTACCCCCACACACAGACAAAACCGGGAGAACAGGCTCTCGACAGCAGGCAGAAGCCATCAAGCTGCTATCCCCACACACAGACAAAACTGGGAGAACAGGCTCTCGACAGCAGGCAGAAGCCATCAAGGGCCACAGGAACAGCCGTTCACACCTCATCAACCCACAATGCGAGCAATCAACTACAAACTGAGAGAAGCTCAAGAGAGATCAGCCAGACGCAGCACATTCTTTGGGAACACTTTGAACAATGGAACAGGTCTGTGCTGGAGGTGTGGGGGTGGGCACTCGTGAAGGGGATGTCGATTTCAGCAGGCTGTTTGCAGAAATTGTGAATATACAGGGCATTTGGCCCACATGTGCAAAAAAACGGCAGCTCGGCTGGTATACGAATCGGATGGGTCTGAAAGCGGACCAGAAGATGGTGGGGACAGTACTCGGGACACCAGCAAACAGCGGGTCAACACGATCAATGGCCGCTTCTCCTACAACAGGACGCCTCCTATAATGATGAGGGTCCTACTCAACAGGATATCTGTCAACATGGAGCTGGATACGGGAGCGAGTCAATCTCTCATGGGCGCTCAACAATTTGAATAACTGTGGCCGCATAAAAGAGACAGACCAAAACTCACAAGGGTCGACACAACACTAAGGACCTATACCAAAGAAATCGTACCAGTCCTCGGCAGCACCATGCTCTCTGTCACACACAAAGAGACAGTGAACCGACATCCCCTGTGGATTGTCCCCGGAGACCCCCCCAGCACTGCTGGGGAGAAGCTGGCTGGCAAAACTAAACTGGAAATGAGATGATGTCCATGCCATGTCATTAGAGGAACGGACCTCCTGCTCAACAGTTATAAAGCGATTTGAACATTTCTTTCAGCCAGGTGTGGGCACTTTCAAAGGGGCCAAAGTCAAAATCTACATCACACAGGATGCTAGACCGGTCCATCACAAGGCCAGAGCTGTACCCTATGTGATGAGGGAAAAGATTGAACACGAACGACACAGGCTTCTGCGGGAAGGCATTATATCACCTGTGGAATTTAGCGACTGGGCAAGTCCCATCATCCCAGTCATGAAATCTGATGGATCCGTACAAATCTGTGGGGACTACAAATCTACCATAAACAGAGTCTCCCTACAGGACCAGTACCCGCTGCCCAGAGCGGAGGACTTATTTGCCACATTGGCTGGAGGTAAACTTTTCTCAAAATTAGACCTCACATCTGCGTATATGACGCAAGAATTGACCGAGGAATCCAAGCTACTCACCACCATCAACACACATCGAGGCCTTTTCATGTACAATCGATGCCCATTCGGCATCAGGTTGGCAGCTGCCATATTCCAGCACAACATGGAGAGTCTGCTCAAGACCATCCCGGGGACGGTTGTATTTCAAGACGACATAATTATCACAGGCAGGGACACCGACTCCCATCTCCGTAATTTGGAGGAAGTACTAAAGTGGTTGGATCGGGTTGGCCTACGAGTCAAGAAATCCAAGTGCCTGTTTCTCGCACCCAAGTTTGAATTTTTGGGCAGAAGGATTGCCGCTGATGGAATCCGCCCAACAGAGTCCAAAACAGAAGCAATTCGCCTGGCACCCAGGCCCCGGAATGTCTCAGAACTACGCGTCTTTCTCGGGCTACTCAATTACTTTGGGAACTTTATGCAGAACTTAAGCACGCTGCTGGAGCCTCTCCACGTGCTACTCAGGAAGGGGTGCAATTGGTTTTGGGGGACGCCCAGGAACGCGCCTTCAATAAGGCACGCAACCTTCTGTGTTCCAACAGTGTTTTGACTTTCTTTGACCCAGGTAAAAAGCTAGTTCTCACATGTGATGCGTCAGCGTATGGGGTCGGGTGTGTTTTGCAACATGTCAATAGTGCGGGAAATTACAACCCATAGCTTATGCCTCCAGGTCACTTTCACGGGCGGAGTGCGGGTACGGAATGGTAGAGAAGGAGGCGCTCGCGTGTGTGTACGGTGTCAAAAAGATGCACCAATATCTTTTCGGGGCCAAGTTCGTGTTAGAAACTGACCACAAGCCCCTCACGTCCCTCCTATCCGAGAGCAAGGCAATAAACGCCAACGCCTCGGCACGAATTCAACAGTGGGCACTCATGCTGGCGTCCCACGACTACACAATAAGGCACAGACCAGGCACAGACAACTGTGCCGACATGCTCAGCAGGCTACCCCTGGCGACCACGGAAGGGTCTGACGAACAGGACTATGAGATAGTCATGGAAATCAATGCCTTTGAGTCCACAGGTTCGTCCATGACGGCTCGCTAAATCAGAGCCTGGACGGCCAGCAACCCCACGTTATCCTTAGTAAAAAGATGTGTCCTAACCTGTGAATGGGCAGAGGCTCGCGATGCCTGCCCCGAGGAATTAAAACCCTTTCACAGGCGCATGCATGTGCTTTCACGACAAGCAGACTGTCTGATGTGGGGCAGCTGAGTAGTCATGCCTCTGCGAGGCAGAGAGACATTTGTCCGGGAGCTCCACCGCGAGCACCCGGGGATCGTTCTCATGAAGGCCATAGCCAGATCCCACGTCTGGTGACCTGGTATTGACGCGGACTTGGAACTCTGCGTCCGAAGGTGCACCATTTGTGCCCAACTCAGCAATGCCCCCAGGGAGGCTCCACTCAGCCCCTGGCCTACCAAACCGTGGTCGCGGGTGTACGTAGACTATGCGGGCCCATTCATGGGCAAAATGTTCCTCGTAGTTGTAGATGCATTTTCAAAGTGGATCGAATGCAACATTTTAAACTCAAGCACAACCTCCACCACTGTGGAGAGCCTCGCAATCATGTTTGCAACGCACAGAATCCTTGACACATTGGTCAGTGACAATGGTCCGTGCTTCACCAGCGCAGAATTCCAAGACTTTATAATTGACCATGGCATAAATCATGTCTAGACAGCACCATTCAAGCCGGCTTCCAACAGCCAGGCGGAGAGAGCAGTGCAAATCATTAAACAAGGCATGCTTAAAATCCAAGGTCCCACAATGGAGCGTCGCCTGTCGCGACTGCTGCTGGCATACAGATCTCGTCCGCACTCACTGACTGGGATCCCCCCCCATGCAACTGTTGATGAAAAGGACTTTAAAAACAAGGCTTTCATTAATCCTCCCAGACATGCATGAAATCATTGAGGCAAAGCGCCGTAAGCTGACTGAGTACCATGAAAGAAATTCGAGGGGGAGATGGAATGAGATAGGGGACAAAGTGTTTGTACTAAACTATGGCATGGGTCCCAAATGACTTGCAGGAACATTAACGGGCAAGGAAGGAAACAGGCTACTGGTAGTACAAATGGACAATGGCAAAACCTGCCGGAGGCATGTAGACCAAGTCAAAAGCAGATTTACCAACAACACTACGGAACCAGAGGCAGACTACAATGTGGAACTCGCACCACACCTGGTGGACAGACAGAGGGAACAACCTGAGGAAAGGGCAATCCCAACAGACAGCCCAGGTGAGTCAACAACAATCACACCAATCGAAACACACAGCCCAGGCGAGATACCAGCAACCACACCCAAAGAAAAACAGACACCAAGGCAAACAACTGAACCACAACTCAGACGCTCCACACGAGAGCGTAGACCACCTGAGAGACTCAACCTATAAAGACAATAAGACCTTGGGGGAGGGTGATGTCATGCATCTTACATTATTATATATAACTGTATCCTAACATGCTATACATAACTGTCATAAGATATGACCTGTAACCACCAGCATACCTTACCACCAGGGGTGCACTTGCAAGAGTCAGGTATATAAGGACAGGTCTCAGGCAAGTGCAGCACTCCAGAGCTGTGAAATAAAGGTGCAGGTCCAGAGTGACCTTGACTTCACTATATGCCTCGTGTGAATCTTACTGAGGGGACAGGACTTTACAGAAACGTATAAGATTCTGACGGGACTGGACAGGTTAGATGCGGGAAGAATGTGCCCGATGTTGGGGAAGCCCAGAACCAAGGGACATAGTCTTAGGATAAGGTGTAGGCCATTTAGGACTGAGATGAGGAGAAACTTCTTCACTCAGAGAGTTGTTAGCCTATGGAATTCCCTGCCGCAGAGAGTTGTTGATGCCAATTCATTGGATATATTCAAGAGGGAATTCGATATGGCTCTTATGGGATCAAGGGTTATGGAGAGAAAGCAGGAAAGGGGTACTGAGGGAATGATCAGCCATGATCTTATTGAATGGCAGTGCAGGCTCGAAGGTCCGAATGGCCTTCTCCTGCACCTATTTTCTATGTTTCTATGCACTGGAAGGGGGCCACTAGGTAGACCCAAGTCAAGGAGAAGGAGAAGCCGACCAGTCTCTCCTGAGAGGCAGCCCTCAGCAGAGGTTAATCAGGTTGTTTCATTGGGTGAGGAGACCAATGCCCTCACAAGATCACTCGTGGTGGCCGTCAGTGGTGTGCGTGATGAGGTCGACACACTATCGGATGAAATCTCTGCACTAAGACGGGAACTGAGGGCAGGCATTGCAGTGGGTGTGCAGATGATGGCAGATGCCATGAGGGAGCTGGCTTCTGCAATAAGGGCACAAAGGCGGGAGACTCAAATTTCACTCCCACTTCACTCCACGCACCAGCCACCGGTCAGACACAAGCCGTGCCCCCAACACCCCCCACCACCATCACTGACCCAATAAGGAAGTGCACTTTCCCCGAGATGTGGGTGAGGGATGGGTGCAGACTTTCTTTCCTGCTGTAGATGTTGTTGTTGTTGTTGTTTGTATCATTGAAGTGCACTGTAAAATTCACATTAAAAGATATTTTGCATCAAAACTGAATTAGGACCACGCAACATTTAGGGTCAATTCTAAAAAGTTAAAATCCCTCACCCCTACAATCATGAGTGCCTGCCGCCCCTAGCCCTGGCGGGAGGGCTAGCCAGTGCGTTCTGCAGTTGGCAAGGTAGGACTGCTCTATTTTCAGTAGCTGATTTATCTTTCATTTATTTGTGGTGATGTTGTGCAGTTGTTGTGCTGGAGATGTTGTAATGTTATGCTGATGTTGTGAAGGTCTTTAGAACTTTGGAATCCTCTAACTCACCTTCCTTCACGCCCCCGCCCCCCGCCCCAACCCCCCACCCCTATCTCTGGCTACCTTCGCTGATTTCTTAAATGTAGGTAAGGTTTTTCTTTGCCTACAAAAGTGGCCACATACACTGGCCTAAGTTAGTTTGGAGTAACTTTCAGCTGGCCAAATTTGCTTCTATGGCCAAAACAGGTGTAAGTGGCTGGTCATGCCCACTTTTGGAGAAAAAAAACTAAAGTAAAACAAAACCTAACTAACTGACTTACTCTGTAGCAAGTTAAATGGGGAAATTTGCGATTTTTAGTTACTCCCAAAAAAGCTACTTGCTCCAAAAAAAGCGGGGCAACTCTTGGGGAAATTTGAGCCCCAAGTCCCCTAGTTTTAGTTTCCCCTATGAGTGAAAATATCCTCTCTGCATTCACCTTGTCGAGCCCGCTCATTATCTTATATATTTTGATAAGATCACCTCTCATTCTTCTGAATTCCAATGAGTAGAGGCCCAACCTACTCAACCTATCAACATAAGTCAACCCCCTGATCTCCGGAATCAACCGAGTGAACATTCTCTGAACAGCCTCCAATGCAAGTATATCCTTCCTTAAATACGGAGACTAAAATTATACGCAGTACTCTAGGTGTGGCCTCACCAATACCCTGTACAGTTGTAGCAAGACTTCTCTGCTTTTATACTCTATCCCCCTTACAATAAAGGCCAACATTCCATTTGCCTTCCTGATTACTTGCTATACCTGCATACTAACTTTTTGTGTTTCATGCACAAAGACCCCCAGGTCCCTCTGTACTGCAGCACTTTTAATTTTTCTCCATTTAAATCATAATTTGCTTTTCTATTTTTTCTGCCAAAATGGATAACCTCACATTTTCCCACATTGTACTCCATCTGCCAAATTTTTGCCCACTCATTTAGCCTGTCTATATCCCTTTGCAGATTTTTTGTGTCCTCCTCACAATTTGCTTTCCCACCCATCTTTGTATCATCAGCAAACTTGGCTACATTACACTTGGTCCATTCATCCAAGTCATTAATATAGATTGTAAATAGTTGAGGATTAAGCATCGATCCCTGTAGTCACTGTTTGCCAACCGGAAAATGACCCATTTATCCCTACTCTCTGTTTTCTGTTAGTTAGCCAATCCTCTATCCATGCTAATATATTACCTCCAACCCCATAAACTTTTAAACTTTTATCTTGTGCAGTAACCTTTTATGTGGCACCTTATCGAAGGCCTTCTGGAAATCTAAATACACCACATCCACTGGTTCCCCCTTATCCATCCTGCTCATTACATCCTCAAAGAATTCCAACAAATTTGTCAAACATGATTTCCCTTTCATAAAACCATGCTAACTCTGCTTGATTGAATTATGTTTTTCCAAATGTCCTGCTACTGCTTCCTTCATAATGGACTCCAGCATTTTCCCAATGACAGATGTTAGGCTAACTGCTGCATAGTTTCCTGCTTTTTGTCTGCCTCCTTTTTTAAATAGGGGCGTTACATTTGCAGTTTTCCAATCTACTGGAACCACCCCAGATTCCAGGGAATTTTGGTAGATTACAACCAATGCATTCAATATCTCTTCAGCCACTTCTTTTAAGACTCGAGGATGTAAACCGTTATGTCCAGGGGACTAGTCTGTCTTTAGTCCCATTATTTAACTGAGTACTACTTCATTAGTGATAGTGATTGTATTAAGTTCCTCCCTCCCTTTGGCCCCTTGATTATCCACTATTGGAATGTTTTTAGTGTCTTCCACTGTGAAGACCAATACAAAATATTTGTTTAATGTCTCTGCCATTTCCCTGTTCTCCATTATTAATTCCCCAGTCTCATCCTCTAGGGGACCAACATTTACTTTAGCCACTCTTTCCCTTCTTATGTACCTGCAGAAACTCTTACTATCTGTTTTTATATTTCCTGCTAGTTTACTTGCATAATCTTTTTCATTTTTTTAGTCATTCTTTGCTGACTTTTAAAAGTTTTCTAATCCTCTGACCTCCCACTAGTCTTAATCACATTGTATGCCCTTGTTTTCAACTTGATACCATCCCTTATTTCCTTAGTTAGCCACGGATGGTTATCCTTTCTCTTACAGTCTTTCCTTTTCATTGGGATATATTTTTGTTGTGTTATGAAATACCTCCTTAAATATCAGCTGCTGCTCATCAAACGTCCCATATTTTAATCTATTTTCCTAGTCCACTTTAGCCAACTCTTCCCTCATACCTTTTTAGTCTCCTTTATTTAAGCTTAGGACACTGGTTTGAGAACCAACTTCCTCATCCTCCAACTGAATTTGAAATTCAATCATAGAAACATAGAAAATAGGTGCAGGAGTAGGCTATTCGGCCCTTCGAGCCGGCACCACCATTCAATATGATCATGGCTGATCATGCAACTTCAGTACCCCATTCCTGCTTTCTCGCTATACCCCTTGATTCCTTTAGCCGTAAGGGCCACATCTAATTCCCTTTTGAATATATCGAACGAACGGCCTCAACAACTTTCTGTGGAAGAGAATTCCACAGGTTCACAACTCTCTGAGTGAAGAAGTTTCTCCTCATGTCGGTGGTAAATGGCTTACCCCTTATCCTTCGACTGTGACCTGCCTGCATCCAGCAAATTCCAGCAAATCCCTGGATCCTGGACGACATCTGCATCTGTGCACACACAGAGGCTGAACTCCAGGACATAATCGACGTATTTACCGAGATGTATGAAAGCATGGGCCTTACGCTAAACATTAGTAAGACAAAGGTCCTACACCAGCCTGTCCTCGCTGCACAGCACTGCCCCCCAAACATCAAGATCCACGGCGTGGCCTTGGACAATGTAGATCACTTCCCCTATCTCGGGAGCCTCCTATCAACAAGAGCAGGCATTGATGATGAGATCCAACACCGCCTCCAGCGTGCCAGTGCAGCCTTCGGCCGCCTGAGGAAAAGAGTATTTGAAGATCAGTCCCTCAAAACTGTCAACAAGTTCATGGTCTACAGGGCCATAGTAATACCTGCCCTCCTGTATGGCTCAGAAACGTGAACCATGTACAGAAGACAAATCAAGTCACTGGAGAAATACCACCAGCTATGTCTCCGCAAGATCTTGCAAATCCCCTGGGAGGACAGATGCACAAACATTAGCGTCCTCGTCCAGGCCAACATTCCCAGCATTGAAGCACTGACCACACTTGATCAGCTCCGATGGGCAGGCCACATAGTTCGCATGCCAGAACACGAGACTCCCAAAGCAAGCGCTTTACTCGGAACTCGTCCACGGCAAATGAGCCAAAGGCGGGCAGAGGAAACGTTACAAGGACCTCCTCAAAGCCTCCCTGATAAAGTGTGGCATCCCCACTGACACCTGGGAGTCCTTGGCCATGGACCACCCTAAGTGGAGGAAGTGCATTCAGGAGGGCGCTGAGCTCCTCGAGTATCATCGCCGAGAGCATGCAGAAATCAAGCATGCGGCAAACCAGACTCCCTGCCCATCTTTTCCTCAACGACTATCTGTCCCACCTGTGACAGAAACTATGGTTCTCGTATTGGACTGTACAGCCATCTAAGAACTCATGCTAAGAGTGGAAGCAAGTCTTCCTCGATCCCGAGGGACTGCCTATGATGAGACTGTGACCCCTGGTTCTGGACTTCCCCAACATCGGGAACATTCTTCCTGCATCTAACCTGTCCAATCCCGTCAGAATTTTATATGTTTCTGTGAGATCCCCTCTCATTCTTCTCAATTCCAGTGAATATAAGCCTAGTCGATCCAGTCTTTCTTCATATGTCAGTCCTGCCATCCCGGGAATCAGTCCGGTGAACCTTCGCTGCATTCCCTCAATAGCAAAAATGTCCTTTCTCAGATTAGGAGACCGAAACTGTACACAATATTCAAGGTGTGGCCTCACCAAGGATCTGTACAGTTGCAGCAAGACCTCCTTGCTCCTATACTCAAATCCTCTTGTTATGAAGGCCAACATCCATTTGCCTTCTTCACCGCCTGCTGTACCTGCATGCCAACTTTCAATGACTGATGTACCATGACACCCACGTCTCGTTGCACCTCCCCTTTTCCTAATCTGTCACCATTCAGATAATATTCTCCCTTCCTGTTTTTGCCACCAAAGTGGATAACCTCACATTTATCCACATTATACTGCTTCTGCCATGCATTTGCCCACTCACCTAACCTGTCCAAGTCACCCTGCATCCTCCTCACGGCTCACACTGCCATCCAGTTTAGTGTCATCTGCAAAATTGGAGAGATTACATTCAATTCCTTCGTCCAAATCATTAATATATATTGTAAAGAGCTGGGGTCCCAGCACTGAACCCTGCGGCACCCCACTGGTCACTGCCTGCTATTCTGAAAGGACCTGCTTATTCCGACTCTCTGCTTCCTGTCTGCCAACCAGTGTTCTATCCACATCAATACATTATCCCCAATACCATGTGCTTTAATTTTGCACACTAATCTTTTGTGTGGGACCTTGTCAAAAGCTTTTTGAAAGTCCAAATACACCACATCCACTGGTTCTCCCTTGTCCACTCTACTAGTTACATCCTCAAAAAATTCTAGAAGATTTGTCAAGCATGATTTCCCTTTCATAAATCCATGCTGACTTGGACCGATCCTGTCACTGCTTTCCAAATGCGCTGCCATTACATCTTTAATAATTGATTCCAACATTTTCCCCACTACCAATATCAGGCTAACCGGTCTATAATTCCCTGTTTTCTCTCTCCCTCCTTTTTTAAAAAGTGGGGTTACATTAGCTACCCTCCAATCCATCAGAATTGATCCAGAGTCTATAGAATGTTGGAAAATGACCACCCATGAGTCCACTATTTCTAGGGCCACTTCCTTAAGTACTCTGGGATGCAGACCATCAGGCCCTGGGGATTTATCGGCCTTCAATCCCATCAATTTCCCTAACACAATTTCTTGACTAACAAGGATTTCCTTCAGTTCCTCCTTCTCGCTAGACCTTGGTCCCCTAGTATTTTGGAAGGTTATTTGTGTCTTCCTTAGTGAAGACAGAACCAAAGTATTTGTTCAATTGGTCTGCCATTTCTTTGCTCCCCATTATAAATTCACCTGATTCTGACTGCAAGGGACCTACATTTGTCTTCACGAATCGTTTACTCTTCACTTATCTATAGAAGCTTTTGCAGTCCGTTTTTATGTTTCCTGCAAGCTTACTCACATACTCTATTTTCACCCTCCTAATTAAACCCTTTGTCCTCTTCTGCTGAATTCTAAATTTCTCTCAGTCCTCAGGTTTGCTGCTTTTTCTGGCCAATTTATATGCCTCTTCCTTGGATTTAACACGATCCCTAATTTTCCTTGTTAGACACGGTTGAGCCACCTTCCCCGTTTTATTTTTACTCCAGACAGGGATGTACAATTGTTGAAGTTCATCAATGTGATCTTTAAATGTTTGCCATTGCCTATCCACCATCAACCCTTTAAGTATCACTTGCCAGTCTATCCTAGTCAATTCACGTCTCATACCATCAAAGTTACCTTTCTTTAAGTTCAGGACCCTAGTCTCTGAATTAACTGTGTTACTCTCCATCTTAATGAAGAATTCTACCATATTATGGCCACTCTTCCCCAAGGGGCCTTGCACAACAAGATTGCTAATTAATCCTCTCCCAGTCTAGGATGGCCTGCTCTCTAGTTGGTTCCTCGACATATTGGTCTAGAAAACCATCCCTGATACACTCTCCAGGAAATCCTCCTCCACCGTGTTGCTACCAGTTTGGTTAGCCCAATATATGTAGATTAAAGTCACCCATGATAATTGCTGTATCTTTATTACACGCATCCCTAATTTCCTGTTTGATGCCATCCCCAACCTTACTACCACTGTTTGGTGGTCTGTACACAATTCCTACTAGCGTTTTCTGCCCTTTGGTGTTCCGCAGCTCTACCCATGTTATGGTCACTCATTCCGAGACGATCCTTTATTACGAGATCATTTATTAATTCTGTCTCATTACACAGTACCAGATCTAAGATAGCCTGCTCTCTGGTTGGTTCCATAATGTACTGTTCAAGGAAACTATCCCGGATATACTCTATGAATTCTTCCTCAAGTCTAATCTGGCCGATTTGCTTTGTCCAATCTATATGAAGGTTAAAATCGCCCCTGATTATTGCTGTTCCTTTATTATAAGCCTCCATTATTTCTTGATTTATACTCCGTCCAACAGTTTAGCTACTGTTAGGGCGCCTATTGACTATGCCCATCAGTGACTTTTTCCCTTTATTATTCCTTATCGCCACCCAAACTGATTCAAAATCTTGATCTTCTGAGCCAATATTGTTTCTCACTACTGCACTGATTTCATCCTTTATTAACAGTGCTACCCCACCTCACTTTCCTTTTTGTCTGTCCTTCCGAATTGTCAAATACCCCTGAATATTTTGTTCCCAGTCCTGGTGACCTTGCAACCACGTCTCTGTAATGGCTATCAGATCATACCCATTTGTATCTATTTGTGCCGTCAACTCATCTATTTTGTTAGGAATGCTACGTGCATTCAGATAAAGAGCTTTTAAATTTGTTTTTTTAATCATTTTTTCCTGCTTTGACCCCACTTTCTGATTCACTTTTATATTTATACATTCTGTCCTTTCCTGGCATGCTCATCAGGTGGGCAACTAGTTTAAATCAAATGCAAAAATATCGCACATTACACATTAAGAAATGTCAACTGCTCACAAAGAATATGGTGAATCATCTGTTAAATTTGTATATCAGTATTTCAAATTGGAATTGATAGAAGTTGGTTAAGGAGTCAGACACTTAAGGTGGAGTAGAAACAGAAAATGCTGGAAATACTCAGGAGGTCAGGCAGCATCTGTGGAGAGAGAAATGGAGCTAACGTTTCTGGTCGATGACCCTTCGTGAGAACTGGAAAAAGTTAGAGATGGAACAGATTTTAAGCAAGTGCAGGGACAGGGACAGGGGAGGAAAGAACAAAAGAGAAAGTCTGTGATAGGGTGGAAGACAAGAGAAATTAAATGATAAAAGGGATGATTGTGCAAAGCAAAAGGAGATGGTAATGGGACAACAAAAGATGGAGTTTTTTCAAACAGTAAATGTCATGTATGTAGACCATGTATATTAACTGTATAGTCACAGAATGTGTGCCACCAGAGGGCACTGCAGTGGGAGACCTGAGGGTCACCTGCATAGGTGTGCAGGGCCCAGTACAAAAGACTGCCCATCATGCTTGTGCCTCACTCTGGAGTTACAATAAATGGCACTGAGGTCACAACAGCTCAGTACAATACCAGACCTCGTGGAGTCATTCATAAAAGTATGAAAGACATAACAGTAAAGATGGGCTTCAAGGATGAAACTTAATGTATGAAGGTCAGTATGCTAGTTCTCTCCCAGTTTGTAAACTCAAATCTTTCTCATAAAGGATTGAAGTCACATCCAACTTATGAATGCTTTCTTCTCAAGAAATGTAATTATTTTTCCCTCCTTTAATTGGACCAACTTAGAATAATTTTGTACAGCATTATTAGTTCTCTGGTGGGGAGCTTGACATATGTTGTTGAGATTGGTCACTGCCATATTGATTTGATACAGCTAAATTAGCGTGGAAGTCTGTAGTCACCTCAATTTCCTTGTCATGTGTTACTAAAGAGAAGTATATTCACCTTTCCCTGGCATTCTAGAAAACCACCAAGGCTTTTGAATTAATTATTAAAATTCTAACCATTGCTCAAAATAATAGTTGTTAAATACTTTTCAGAGGAATTCTTAGTAGGCACAAATATAAATCTATTATCCTGCAAATGCTCCCCCACTCCATGATGCACGTTCCCAAATTTCAGAACCAACTTCCCAAAAACTACTGTACCATACAGGCTCCTCAACTCCCTGCATGCAAATCCTGGAACTTATCTCCCATCTACATGTGACCTAGAACATCTCAGCATCTTCCTCTGTATCCAAGGCTTTGAAAAAAAAAACTAAGAGGCATAGTTAAACTACCCTTTATTAATGATCAAAGACACTAATTTATAATTTCTATTCAAATATGAGTAGATCATAAAATTCAATACAGTGTAATAAAAATATAATTTGACTTATTGAGTCACCATAAATCACTGGTTTTCCGACTATATTATATTTTACATATTGTAAAACAACATATCTTCTGGCTCACCTTGATCAACATCATGGGGGATACACTAGTTCTTGAAAATATTTTCTGATATCAACAACCTTATGCCACTTATAGATGAAGGGAACCATCTTATACTTTAGAGTGAGGGAATGGCAGAGATGCTTAAATATTTTGCATCAGTTTTTACAGAGGAATTGGAAAGTAGGACATTGGGAATACTTGAGAGAATGCAAAAAAGCAATGATTTGAGATAGACATTCAAAAGCACACTGTATCAAAAATGAATGTTATCAGGCCAAGATCATTTGCATTTCAGAATACTGAAGGAAGTTGGGTAGAAGATAACAGAGACATAACCATATTTTTCCGAAAGTATTTAGCCAAGTGAATTGTGTCACAGGACTAGAGGCTGGCAGAGATTGGTCAAAACAGGGAAAATAGGTAAGCCGGATAATTATGGGACAAGTTGTCTCATCTTGGTTGGGTGTAAACTTTCTTCTTTAGGTTTTTGTTACGGGGCGGAGGTGCAATCCTGTCCACCCCATTTTGTTCTATGTTCTCTTCAGGTGATACTTTACAACCAAGTGCTAAAGAGAAAAATGTGTTCACTCGAGTCCATGGGCTAGAATTTCATAACAGCCCGCCAGCACCCGATTGCTGCCCAAAAGACTGCTAAGATTCCAAAGATTATCGCTAGTGAAAACTTTCCCGCCAAAATTAAAAAATCCGCCGAGCGAAAACATGGGCGTTGCACCCCCATTCTGGGCAAAAAAGTGGAATTTAGGGTCGATTGGGCAGTTCCTTAAGAAAATGGGCGATAAATAAAAAAAATCACTAAAAATTTACCGCGAGGCTGCGACTTGGGCCTAGCAGCAGAAAAACACTAAAAATAATTTTTCAAAAAACGTCACATAAAAAAAATCATAAAAACATTCTCAAGACCCCTTTAAACTAAATCACCACAACAGAATTTTAAAATAATTAGTAAAAAACCAATGACTAACCTTTTTCTTGCAGTGCTATTCACTGCCCAGCTCCGCTGATCCTTGTGGGTGTTTTTTTTCATACTCACCTATGGGTCACCGCTGACCCAAATATCGCGCCAGGGCGATCTGAGGATGGTGCACGCCGGCAGTCTGCTCCCCAGCGGTACCTCAAAACCGCCGGTGTAATTCAGGTGGGCAATTTTTCGTTCACCTGAATATTGCCCACAATGGCCAATACTGCCCAGAAACCGGGCGGTAAGCCATTGGAAATTCTAGCCCCATGATATAATGAAATTAGTAAACACTTAGAAAGACAAAGGACATCAATCAGGGACAGTCAGCATGGATTTGCAAATGGTAGTATTTTATTGTTCAAGTCTTTACACTTTTTTACTCTAGATATTTATTGCACTCAGTGTCTCAGACTATTCCCGTTACTCACTATGTCCCAAAGAGTGCTTTTACCCCCAAAAATCTAGTTAATTTGTAATGTACCTAGGGGTTGAACAGAGAACTATCATCTTAATTCAGTTTACTGGTTTTATCACAATGGTCTTTGACATTGTAAGGCAGCAGAATAACACTTCACTAGATTGTGATTGAGCATTTTGTTACCAAACAAATATTATTCAACAGTAGCTATGGTACACTGTAGACTTTAAGCTTAACAACAACAACTTGTATTTATATAGGTGTCAAGGATCGTAAACTTCAACAACTCTTGAACACTAACGCCCCTCCGGAACCTTTTTCCCCCACACTTCCCTCTGATCCCATCCCTTCTTCCAGTCTCATCTCCTGACATGGTCTGACCTTCCCCTCTCTGACCCCAAATGATCAGTCCTCAGCAAAGGTCTGAGCTTCATCCCCTCACACCCCCCACCTCAATGAATTTCAAGCTTGGCACGATGCTGAGCTCTTTTTCCGCCGCCTTCGCCTCCATGCCCATTTCTTCGGCCAGGAGTCTTCCCCCCTGCACAGTTGACTCTTGCTCCCGTTTTCAGAATTCTTGCTCTACCTGGACCCCTCCCTCTGGCCTCTTATCCTCTCTAGACCTCTTCATTGCAAATTGCCGACGCGACATCGGCCGTCTCAATTTCTCTTCTCCCCTCACTCACTCTAACCTACCTCCCTCTGAACTTGCAGCACTCCGCTCACTCAGATCCAACCCCAACCTTGTCATCAAACCTGCTGACAAGGGTGGCGCTGTTGTTGTTTGACGAACTGACCTTTACCCTGCAGAGGCTGATCGGCAACTCCCTGACACCTCCTCCTAGCACCCCCTCGACCATGATCCCACTACTGAAAATCAAGCCATAATTTCCCAGACTATCACTGACCTCATCTCCTTTGGAGATCTTCCCTCCACAGCCACCAACCTCATAGTTCCCCAATCCCACACAGCCCGCTTCTACCTCCTTCCCAAGATCCACAAACAGAACTGACCCAATAGACCCATCGTTTCAGCCTGTTCTTGCCCCACAGAACTTATTTCTTCCCATCTCGACTCTATTTTTTCTCCCCTTGTCCACTCTCTTCTCACCTCCTCCGACGCCCTCCATCACTTTAACAGTTTCCAGTTTCCCGGCCCCAACCGTCTCCTTTTCACTATTGACGTCCAATCCCTCTACACTTCCATCCCCCACCAGGCTGGCCTGAGGGTGCTCCGCTTCTTCCTCGAGCAGAGGCCCAACCAGTCCCCTTCCACCACCACCCTCCTCCGCCTGACTGAACTAGTTCTCACATTGAACAACTTCTCCTTTAACTCCGCTCACTTTCTCCAAATTAAAGGTGTTGCTATGGGAACCTACATGGGTCCTGGCTATGCCTGCTTTTTCGTGGGATATGTGGAACATTCTTTGCTCCAGACCTATTCGGGTCCCCTCCCTCACCTCTTTTTCCGGTACATTGATGACTGTATCGGTGCCGAACAGTCTGGTTCAGTCTCAGACAGAAGTTGGGGAGAGGAATAGAGTCAGTGGCTTGGGAAAGGAGTTTGTGGCCGGGACCGAAAACAATGGCTTTGGTCTTCCCAATATTTAATGGGAGTAAATTTCTGCTCATCCAAAACTGGATGTTGGACAAGCAGTCTGACAATTTAGAGATCGTGGAGGGATTGAGAGAAGTGGTAATGAGGTAGAGCTGGGTGTCATCAGCGTACATGTGGAAACTGATGCTGTGTTTTTAGATGATGTCACCAAGGGGCAACATGTAGATGAGAAATTGGAGGGGGCCAAGGATAGATCATTGGGGAACACCAGAGATAACGATGCGAGGGCGGGCAGAGAAGCTGTTGCAGGTGATTCTTTGGCTATGATTAGATAAATAAGAATGGAACCAAGCAAGTACAGTCCCACCCAGCTGAAAGACGGTGGACAGGCGTTGGGGAAGGATAGAGTGGTCAACCCTGTCAAAGGCAGCAGACAATGAAGGATGAGGAGGGATAGTGTGCCTTTGTCACAGTCACAAAGGATCTCATTTGTGATTTTGATGACAGCCGTTTTGGTACTGTGGCAGGCATAGAAATCAGATTGAAGGGATTCAAACATGGAATTGTGGGGAAGATGGGCACGGATGTGAGGCAATAACACATTCAAGGACTTTGGAGAGGAAAGGGAGGTTGGAGATGAGGCGGTACTTTGAAAGTACGGAGGTGTCAAGGGTTGTTTCTATGAGGAGAGGATGACAGATTTGAGGGAGAGTGGGATGATACCTGAGGAGAGAGAGCTCGGAGGGGTCATAAGGGAGATCGGAGAGAAACTGGAGAAAGATGTGAGGTCAGGACTAGGGTAGGGGGATCCTTAGAGGAAGTTTGGCCTGGTGGGCTAGGGGAATGAAGGGGAAGAGGCAGAGGCGGCCGAACGGATGGTCTCAATCTTAGCGACAAAGAAGTCCATGAGCTCCTCACACTTATTGTCAGAGGTGAGGGTAGTGACTAAGGAGAGGGGTTTAAAAAGATGGTTAGCAGTGGAGAATAGAAGCGGGAGTTTATCTTTACATTCCAGAATTATTCTGGTATAACCAACTCCTCAATTAAGTAGAAAATGACAATTAGTCACAACTGCTGTGCTAAACCATAATGTGCATAATATTCTTATGTGGCTGTTCTTTTTTTCCCTCACCATGCACAGAAGCTCCCTCTGATAGATTGAAAAATATTTTTCCAAACGAAAAAAGGACCAAGTAACTTTAAGTAACTATGTTAAAATTTCAAAGATCTGTGATTCAAATATATTTTCAAACCAGTCCTATAAGATGTTTATACTTGAATTGAATGCCTTGATACATTGATCGTACACAAAAGGATTAATTACAATTAAAAAATAAACTAGAACATTTTCCTCTCTGTAAGTGAAGCCAGTTTTTAATCTCATATATATGTGACAGAATTAAAGAATTCAAAACTATTTTCCTGGTATTGTGCCCAGGTGCAATGGACCATCTAGACACAGAGAATATTGGAAAATCAGGTAGCTCAGAGAATACACCTGTAAAGGAACCTGCCCAATCTTCCCTCTAGTCATTTAAATGAAATGAAAATCAGGTGGGCTCTTTTACAGGCACATAATCCAAGCCACTCCATTTTCTGTACCACCAGCACTGCCTCCGCAAATCCACTGGGAGGATAGACGCACCAACGTCAAAGTTCTTGATCGGGCCAACATCCCCAGCATCGAAGCACTGACCACACTCGACCAGCTCCGCTGGGCAGGCCACATCGTCCACATGCCCGACACAAGACTCCCAAAGCAAGCGCTCTACTCGGAACTCCTACACAGTAAGCGAGCCCCAGGTGGGCAGAGGAAACGTTTCAAGGACACCCTCAAAGCCTCCTTGATAAAGGCAACATCCTCACCGACACCTGGGAGTCCCTGGCCCAAGACCGGCCTAAGAGGAGGAAGAGCATCCGGGAGGGCGCTGAGCACCTCGAGTCTCGTTGCTGAGAGCATGCAGAAACCAAACGCAGATAATGGAAGGAGCATGCGGCAAACCAGACTCACCCACCCTTTCCTTCAACCACTGTCTGTCCCACCTGTGATAGAGACTGTAATTCCCGTATTGGACTGTACAGTCACCTGAGAAGTCTTCCTTGATTTCGAGGGACTGCTCATGATGATGGCACCCTTCTGGAGGGCAGTAAATCTCAGCCTACTTGGTGTACCGGCCTTGAGCTGTACTTCAGGTCTAATTCAGAGCACGAAAACAGGAACTGCCATTATGGGGAATTCCCACTCTCCGCAGTCGTAACTTTGGTTACTGTGGGTGAAGGCTCCGTCATCCAAAGCAAGGCTAAAAGAAACTGCTGTGAAAGGCTGAGAACCGATGTATCTGTTCTGCAGAAGTTACAGTAAATCCGCCTCAGCTGTGTAGGTTGGGGCAGAATTTTTTGGCCCAATAAGATCCCCATTTTCAGAGATCAACCAACATCATTGTATCCCTCGATTCCTTTATCTCCTCAGAAACACATCGGTTTTCTCTTCAACTCATTTACTGTATCCACATCAATGACCCTCCCTGGTATCTTATTCCACAATTGTATTACTCTATGTATGGACAGGTTGCAGGTGACTTTCCATTTTACTCCAACGTTCTTCATTTTAAACTTAAGTCCCCATGAATTTGAACCTTTCACTATTTTGAACAATTTGCTTGGATCAATTTTTTAATTACCTTCATAACCTTTATTAAATATAATTTTTCACATTGTCCCACCTCTATTGTACACTTTCACTTACACAAGAATATAAGAAATAGGAGCAGGAGCAAGCCTTACGGCCCATCGAGCCTGCTCTGCCATTCAATAAGATCATGGCTGAACTTTAAATCAACTCCACTTTCCCACCTTATCCTTATATCCCTTGATTCACTTAGTGCTCAATCTTGAATATACTCAACGATTCAGCAGCCACAGCCCTCTGATGTAGCGAATTCCAAGGATACACAACCCTCTGAGTGAAGACATTTCTCCTCATCTCATTCCTAAATAGCCAACCCCTTATCCTGAGATTATGACCCCTGGTTCTAGACTCTCCAGCCAGGGGAAACAGCAGCTACCCTGTCAAGCCCTCTAAGAATTTTATACGTTTCAATAAGATCACCTCTCATTCTTCTAAACTCCAGAGAATATAGGCCAATTCTACTCAATCTCTCCTCATCAGACAGCCCTCTCATCCCAGGAAATAATCTAGTGAACCATCATTGCATCCCTCTAAGGCAAGATTATCCTTCCTTAGGTAAGGAGACCAAAACTGTACACAGTACTCCAAGTGTGGTTTCAGTAAAGCACTATATAATTGCAGCAAGACTTCTTTACTCTTATACTGCAACCCCCTTGCAATAAAGGCAAACATATCATTTGCCTTCCTAATTGCTTGCTGTACCTACATGTTCATTTTCTGTGATTCGTGTACAAGGATTCGCAAATTCTTCTGAATACCAACATTTATTAGTCTCTCATCTTTTAAAAAATATTCTGCTTTTTCATTCTTCCTACCAAAGTGGATAATTTTACACTTCCCCACATTATATTCCATCTGCCACCTTCTTGTCCAATCACTTAACCAGTCTATATCCCTTTGCAGCCTCTTTGCGTCCTCCTCACAGTTTAATTTCCCACCTAGCATTGTATCATCAGCAAACTTGGATATATTACAATCAGTCTCTTCATCTAAGTCATTGATATAGATTGTAAATAGCTGAGGCTCAAGCACTGATCCTTGTGACACCCCACTAGTTACCCCTGCCATCCTGAAAATGACCTGTTTATTCCTACTCTCTGTTTTCTGTCCGTTAATCAATCCTCATTCCGTGCTAATATATTGCCACCAATCCCATGAGCCCTAATCTTCTGTAACAATCTCTTGTGTAGCACGTTATTGAATGCCTTCTGAAAATCCAAATATACTACATCCACTGGTTCCCCTTATCTGCCCTGCTAGTTACACCCTCAAAAAACTCTAATAGATATGTCAAACACAAGTTCTCATTCATAAAACAGTGCTGATTCTACCTAATCATAGTGATTTCTTAAGTGCCCTGTTACTACATCCTTAATAAGATTCTAGAATTTTCCTTACTACTGATGTCAGATTAATTGGCCTATAGTTTCCTGTTTTTTCTCTCCCTCCTTTCTTGTACAGGGGAGATTTTCTACCTTCCGATCCACAGCGACCGTTCTAGAATTTAGAGAATTCTGGAACATCAAAACCATTGCAGAGGCACATTCTACTCAATTTCTCCTCATAGGACAGGCCTCTCATCTGAGGAAATAATCTAGTGAACCTTCGTTACACCCTTCTAAGCCAAAATTATCCCTCCTTCAGTAAGGATCCAAAACTGTACACAGTTCTCAGTAAAGCACTATATAATCTCTGAAGCCACCTCTTTTAAAAAGGGTGTAGGCCATCAGATCAAGGGGAATGTTGGATTTTAGTCCCATTAATCTCTCCAGTACTTTATCTTTACGAATATTAATTACTTTAAGTTCCTCACTCTCACTAGACTCTTTGGCCACAATTTCCCCTACCTTGGCAAACTCGATGCAGGCGGGATCGGTGGCGGGTCCTGATCTCGTTGCTGGCTCCAGCCCGTTCTGTGAAATGATTTTAACGTAATTGGGCTCAGCATGTTTCCCGGCCAATTGAAGGAAGCGGGTCTGATGATGTCATTAAATTACATGTCATCAGCTGGTTTCTTTAAAGGGACCATGCGCAAATTAGTTTGACAGTTGTGCTGTCGGTGTTCTACAGCATTGAGGTGCTGCAAACACTGACAAGCACTGCACAAAGGTGCGCAGCTGCACCCAAGCGCTCCCATGACTCCCTCCATATGCTTAGGAAGGGAATTACAGCACGCAGGGAGGTTCTCTTCTCTTCCAATGAGTGGAAGAGACCTCTTCAGGAGATCAATGCAGCCTGGTTGCATATTGCACAGGAGGACACAAGCAGGGATGTCGTCAGGAGGAGCTGGCTGCAATGGCCTCAGTTGATCACGAAACGTTACTGCAAAGCCACACTCAACCTCATCCCGCTGTGTCACTCATCACATCATCATCATTCTGCATTCCCTACCCTACTCCTATACATCCTTACTCACACCAACTTATCTTGCAACTCCACCCATCCCTATCTACATTTTCACTTCCACATCTCACTCGCCACCCCTCACACTCACCCTCATCCTAGTCCAATCATACCAACTAACAACACACAAGGGTAGGTACTTGGTGTTTTAGCCAATGTTCATGTAAAGTTTCTGTTAATGTGCTGTCAAACATTGAAATGTTTATTTTCAACACTTTGCGTTCTTGTACAGATCTATGTGCACCTTTGGAAGTGACTTAGTGAGTTGCAGTGAATGATGAGACACAAGGATACACCCCACAATGGTGATGAGTGTGAAAGCAATGGTTGGGCATTGTAGGCATGCTTTATGATGTTGGGGTGAGGTGATACCAACCTGCCTCATCATATGGCAGCCAGGGTGTATAACATCAAGTGAAGTAAATCTGGCCATGGTGAGGCCATCCTTGGTATTCTGGGCTGTAATATAGTTGCTTGCTGATGCCCTGTGTCCTGTGCAGCGTCAGTTGATTGCGGAAAAGGTTGGTGTTGTTGATAATGCTGCTGGTATTGCTGGTGTTGGGACTGATCGTGGTGAGATTCTGAGGACCAAGGTAAGATAGTTTCAAGGGCACCGATTCTAATGTAATAGATGTCAGGTGAACTTGAGATGATAGAAGCGATCTGTAAATGGTGAGAGAGGTTGTTCCAATGAAGTGACACTAGATAGAGAGTTTGCTCCAAAGACTTGCAACTTGCATAAAATGCAATCTGCGTTCCAAATGCAGTAAGCAACAGCTTTTGATTTTGGAAATTGGACAGCTGTGAGATGGGAGCTTTTATAGCACATTTGCAGCTGTCAAGTAAAGAAATGAATTCATGGTCACAAAACTCCTGACATCCTTACTTGATATGATCTCTGAGCCACGTATAAACCATGGACAACCTGGTAAAATGTGAAGGTGAGCTCAATATACTGTTTAAAGGGCTGTTAACAAGGTCATAATGATTTAAATTGTCTCCCCTGCCACTGCGTGTCGGGTCTGCTCAGTGCTGACAGACCTGACATTTGGGAAAGTAGTATTGCAGTGAGTTAACAATGGGTTCCTGACCCGCTGGCAAAAAAAATTCCCACCCAATCCGCCATCAAACGTGCCCACTGACCACCTCCTCCACCCCCGCCCCGGAAAAATCCCCCCTTTGTGTCTTCTATTGTGAATGCAGACACAAAATATTTGGTTAATATCTCTGCCATTTCCTTATTCCCCATTATAATTTCTCCTGTTTCTGCCTCTAAGGGACCCATATTTACTTTCACTAATCTCTTCCTTTTTACATACTTGTAAAACCTCTTACAATCTGTTTTTATACTTTTTGTTAGTTTACTCTCATATTCTATTTTCTCTCTCTTTATCAATTTCTTTGTCATCCTTTGCTGATTTTTAAAACATTCCAAATCCTCAAGCTTACTGCTCCTTATTGCAACATTGTAAACTTCTTTTTATTTAATACTATAATTAACTTCTCTAGTTAGCAATGGCTGCACCACTTTTCTAGTGAAGTTTTTACTTTCAAGGAAATGCATATTTGTTGAGAATTATGAGTTATTTCTTTATATGTTTGCCACTGCTTATCTACCGTCATACCTTTTAATCTAACTTCCCAATCTACCTCAGCCAATTCGCCACTCATACCTCCATAATTAGCTTTGTTTAACTTTAAGACTCTAGTTGTGAACTTAACTTCATCACTCTCAAAATTAATATGAAATTCTATCATATTATGATTCCTCTACCCCAGAGGATCCTTTACTATATTACTATACCCAGTCTCATTAAGCAATACTAGATCTAAAATAGCCTGTTCCCTTGCGGGTTCCTCAAAATATGAGAAAATTGTCTCGAATGTATTCCATGAACTCGTCCTCCAAGCTACTTTTACCAATTTGGTTCGGCCAGTCTGAACATTAAAGTCCCCCACAATTATTGTATTACCCTTGTTACATGCTCCTCTAATTTCCTGAATTATACTCTGTCCAACACTATGATTACGTTAGGGAGCCTGTAAACTACTCCCAACAGTGTTTTCTGCCTGTTGTTATTTCGCAGCTCCATCCATACTGATTCTACATGCTGATTTTCTGGGCTAGGATCTTTCTCCCTAATGTCTTTATCTCATCCTTTATTATCAGGACTGCCCCACTTCCTTTTCCATTTTGCCTATTTTTTTCCACAAGTCAAGTACCCTGGAATATTTAGTTCCCAACCTTGGTCATCCTGCAACCATGTCTCAATAATGGCTACTAGATCAAACCCATTTATCTCTATTTGTGCCACTAATTCATCTATCTTGTTATGAATGCTTTGTGCATTCAGATATAGCACCTTTAATTTTTACTTTTTACTATTTTTCCCTGATGTGGCCTTAGTCGCTAATGCCCTATTACCGTTATTAAACTCTCAGGCCTAGATATTGGAACTGTTAGCGCCAATCGTTAAGGCCGGTTTTGAAGAAAAAATGGTGGCCACCTTGCTTACGGCCACTTCTGGCGTGGACCGCGGCGGCCACCATATTGGGGCTGGTCGGCAGCACTGCCATTGCCTGCACTTACCTCAAATATTTTAATCATCAAGAGCGTGACATCAATTGGCGTGCAAAGCCAAATTGACGCACAAATAACTTTGACATTGTTTGTACTAGATGGTGTAATCAGAAATTTGATGACACATGTATGAGTTTTCATAAATTCAAATATTTGGAACCTCAAACTGCTAGAATGATTCCATCGAAATTGCAATCATTTAATTAGCTAATGATGACTTTTTTTGATTAATAATTGTACTTGAACATTTAGCTGGTGAAATATCTGAGAGTGTCAGCAGTTGAATTAAACATAGATTTCAGCTAAACTGCTGGTTGCATTTTTTTAAATAGGACTGATTAGTGTATTATTAGGCTTTGATTATTTTTGCATAACCCACAAATCACGAGAAACATAACCGGAAACATTGCACTTCATTTTCATAAATCGCGATTTCCTAATCACGCCGCACAGATACTTTAGAACTCGATCTTTGGCCTCCTGCTGATCATACCGCCTGAAAGAACATGTTGCCAGGGAGGTTCTGCACTGCGCTCATTTAAACCAGCAGACAGCACCAAAATAATGGTGCTGTCTGCACTCTTTTACGGGTGGGAGTTAACCTCAGCACATGGTGGCACTGCCCATTTTCGGGCTTTATCGAATTTCTAGGCTTCTGGCCATTCCTGACACAATCTGCTTGATTTTACCCAAATTGCTACTCTGCTCTACAGCCTTGAATTTTCTCCAGACTTATAAATTTATCCTTATCAGAACCCTCCTTTCCCCTTATTAGTTTAAAGCCCTATTTACCACCCTGGTTATTCAATTCGCCAGGA